>NC_050443.1:98067096-98199596 GCF_903995425.1 Onychomys torridus
GCCCTTGCTCCTTTTCTTTTCCAGCAAAGGTGCTGTATTCAATAGCTAACAAAAATGTTGTTTGATTTTAAAGGGTAAGATCTCTTCTACCCGTACACTGAGAAATCTTTCAAACAACATAAACAACCGGCTGGAACTTCAGCTTGCAACACCTGGGGTGTCGGAATGAAACGAAACTTACTCCATCCGAATGTTGTCATCAAGCTCCACATCCTCTAGAAATTTGTTGGCCACCAACTCTAGGGCATCGGTTGGCCAAGCCTGGAACCAGTCAATTGTGCAGCAGTTTATAAGTGAAGGGAACATTCTCAGGCGGGTTCTGAAGGCATCCCCAATTGGACTCATGGCTAAAGAAAAATAGGCTTGGTTAGTTCCCTTCCACCAAGGCTTGGAGAAGCTAAGGGAAGGGAGAGGTTTCCAAGGGCCCAGCAATGCCTCTTGATGGTACTGTGGGAATGTGAATATAAATAACCATGATGAGAGCCCGGGAAACAGAAGAACTGTGGGCTATTTTTATGACGGTGTTTCAATGTATTATGGTAGGGTTGTTTTTTTTTTTTTAACTAATCTCCTGCATGGACTATTGTGCCTTTGGGTCCTTGGGGATATAGCTCTTTGTCCTATTAGGTCTATCTGTGCTTTAATATAAGGCACCATATTTAGATACCCACAGAATGCTGATGGCTTGCTTCTGACCCCATCTCCATTCAGTCACAGACTCTTGGTTCTGTGCCTCAAATTTCATTCACTATTTAGTGTTTGGAGGAAGCATTGAGAAGCCAGTGTGACTGGAGGGCCATGAGGAGGAATATGGCTGGAAATGAGGGAGAGGATACAGGGTGGGTCTGGTGGGTGACCTTATAAGGCATATGTGAGAAGGTTTTGATCCTCATCCTAATGGAAAGTGATTATTTTAATTTGTGTATTCATGTGCACACATATACAATTATCCCATCTGCAACACAGGGGAAAAAACCCATTGGATTAATGGATAAGAAAAGTCTAGAATGAACAAGAACAGAGGCAGGAAAGGACAGTGCAAAGGTGAGATATGAGAGAGTCAACAGTGGCCTGGCTAGCATGAGGGGTGTAGGGACAGAGAAAGGTGAACAGGAGGGAACAGGTAAGCACATCCCCTGGGTGTATGGAGAGTTTGTCTAGATCCTTCATGGAGAACACTGGTGTTCTGCACCAGGTAAGAGGCTAAGCTATGATCTTTCTGGAAGAATTCAGAGAGCTCAAGAGACTGGAACAGGCTTAACACAGTTGTTTGGGGGAAGACTGAGAAAAAATTGCCAGAGGAAGCCCAGACTGTGACTATTGGTTGGTGCCTCAGTTAAATCAGTAAAGGAGACTGGATCAGAGATATTGGGAAGACCCTCAAGATTCTAGAGGACCAAGGCAGGTAGACTTTCCCACTTCTCACCAAGGACAATGTGAAGGTTCTTCCTCACTCTCTCAATAAAGAAGTTGTACATGGACAGGGGGGTGACTTCGATCTTCTCTCCCTCTGTCCTGGCTGCTGATTGCATCTTTTCTACAAGTTCAGCCTTCTCATCAGCAGGGAATATGTTGGGCACATCGCCTGTGTTCAGAAGCATGTTGATGTCTTCCACGAACGACTCGTCCTTGATCTGGTTATCCGAGAAGAGGAACACGGTACTCTTGGTGGCCACCCCAGACTGCAGCATTATCTTTTTTAGATCCTCTCTCCAATCATTGCCTGTGTAATTCTTGGTGATTTCGATCTGGTACAGCTCGTATGAGTTCATGAACGTGGACAATTTGGTGGCACTCTGCCGCCCACTGCCACCAATGCCCACCAGGAGCAAGTGGCCTTTGTTCTGCTTCAGGACTCTACAGATCCTGGAGATGTGCTCAATGGCGAACTTGAACATGACCAAAGACATGGGGGCCTTGCTGATGCTGTTGAACTCATCCAGATAGTACTCCATGACCCCTGTGAGTTGTTTCAGGTCAGTGATCTCATCATAGATTTTTTGGTCACTTTCCGGCTTCAAAAAATCCCCAAAGAAGAGGCTACGGATGTTGTCGTCAACTATCTTCCCAGTAGGTGACAAATGGATGAGCACCTGTGGGAAAGGTGAGTGTTAGCCCGGGCCCTTAGCCTGTGGCCCAGGCTGTCTGTGGGTAGGAGGGAGTGAGTGAAAGGGAGACCTGCTTGTTTTTCCTGAGCACATCTTCCAAGCCATGGCTCATCAATAGACACATTTTAAACAATATATGGGTGTGATGGTTGGATAAAAGAACAGTACAGGTGTGAGTGGGGCTAGCTGAGTGGCTAAGAGCATGTACAACTCTATAAAGGACCTAAGTTCAGGTCCCAGCACCAGCATCAGACAGCTCACAATGGCCTGTAACTTCAGTTGTAGGGGAGCCAATGCCCTCTTCTGACCCCTGATGGTACCATACTCATAAGTATATACCCACAAACATTTAAAAAAATTATTATTATTATTATTATTATTATTATTATTATTATTATTATTATTTTGTGTGTGTGTGTGTGTGTGTGTGTGTGTGTGTGTATGCCATGTGTGTATGTGGGTACTCTCAGAGGCTGGAGAGGGAGTCGGGTCTCTTAGAGCTGTAGTTAGAGGTAGTTGTGAATTTTCTGATGTGAGTGATGGGAGGCAAACAGGAAAAGCAGCAAGTTCTTTTAACAACTGAGCCTGTTCCCTAGCCCTGACTACCATTTTTGCTTGTTTGTTTGTAGGCAGGGTCTTGCTGAGTACTCCATGCCAGCCTGGGAGTAACTATGTACTCTAGGTTGTTTATGGACTTACAGAGATCCTCCTGAAATTAAAGGACTATGCTGCCAAGCTCAGCCCCACATACATGTCTGTACTACATATACACATCTGCTCTTCCCTAAGTTGTTAAATATTGGTGGTTGGCTTGTAAGATCCCCCAGAAGGCATGGGAAGGATGGCCTTGTTTTCCCATGTTTGGTCCTGTACTCAACAGAGGTGTGGGTGACATCTATACTCTCTACTCTGCCTAGAATAGGACGCTTAAGATGCTTCCTCCTCCTGAGATGAGGATCTGTCAATCCCTCTGCTCTTGGCCTCCAGGTGCAGCATAAGACACTCCTATGTTTTCCCTGGGGAAATAGTCACTGCTTGGTAAAGCAAATTAAGATGCGAACATATAGGTTTAAAATCATTTTCAAAATAGGAAGAAGAAAGTGTTCACAACTATGTGACACTGAATCTTTTGGCTGAATTTTACCAGGGTCTTGGTTAAATTATAAAAATTTGTGTTTTCCTCCCCAAATCCAAATGAATTGGACTTAGACTGTATTTTAAGTTAAATTAGTTTTATTTTTAAGGATTTACTTTTGCTTTTAACTATGTGTGTTTATGTGTGGGTGTGTGCATGTGTGTGCAGGTGCTTGAGGTGGGGCATTAGATCCTCTGGAGCTTTTGTTAGAAGTTATTGTAAGCTGCTTGGTGTGTAAGCTGGGAACCAAACCTGGGTTCTCTGAAAGAGCAATACCTGCTCTTAATGACTGAGTCATTTCCCCAGACCCTTAAATTAATTGAAAATAAATAGCATCACAGATGAACCATTTTGTGTGTACTGAAACTTACATGTTATCATAGAAGTGAAGCAAAATTGAACCAAGTAAAATATCAACAAATCGAAGACTAATTTATGTATAGGCCATTTCCCATGATTCAGGGGGAAAAGCGGTCTTTTCTGGGAATGCAATCTAGAGTCAGACTAACGTGGGCCTGTTTCTGAGGCCAGATGATTCTAGATAAGATTTGTCAGCTGGGCAGTGGTGGTGCACACATTTAATCCCAGCACTCAGGAGGCAGAGGCAGGTGGATCTCTGTGAGTTAGTGGCCAGCCTGGTCCACAGAGCAAGTTCCAGGACAGCCAGGGCTACACAGAGAAACTTTGTCTTGAAAAACCAAAAAAGACTTACCTTCTCCATGGTCTGTTTGAAGCAATTGGAGGTGGTTTCCTTCACCAGGTTGAAGAAAGTCTGTCTGTCCTCATTGTCAATCAGACGGTCATAAAAGACTCGGTAAACCTCATGGATCCAAAGCCGGATAAATTTTTCCAAATCCTAAATGCAGAGTTAGTCATTCAAATGTATTAAAGATGGTGCTTGTGGTGATGGTTCTCAGAAGGACTTTAAATCTTGGGGTTGATGTGAGGTATAACTAAGATGATATGTCATGCACACTTCAGAGAATAGAGTTCGGGATTAGTAAAAGCCAATCCTATTAGGCACACTATTAGTATACATCCAGGAATATTACCAAAGATTTGCAAGACAGGAGTAGAAGTGACTGACCTGCAGGTGGGTGTGGGGGCACAGCAGTACCCCCTGAATCACCCGTGAGAAGTCCCGAAGGTTGAAGACGTAATGTGACTTGGAGGGGGTTGGCAAGAAGTTCTCCACTGCAGCTCTATAAATTGTCTGAGTAGCTTGGACCAGCATCTTCCCATACCTTGGGAGGAAGACCAGTCACATAGTCAAGCAGAAGTGAGGACCCCCAGTCAATAACCAGGAAGCAACAGGAGCTTCTTACCGTAAGAATATGACATCAAACCCTTTCCCAAAGTGCCAGTCAGTGATAGAATTGAAAATCTTGGTTAAGATGTCATCTTCAAAGGCGTTGATGGAAACGATGTTAAGATGGCGAGTGAATCGTCCTGGAAACACAGACACTTGAGTTTGCATGCCTAATTCCCAGACCTAATGAGTCAGTTTCCCTATGCTCTCATGGTCTATAACCCTGCTGTCCAACATGTCAGCCTAGCCACATGCAGTTATTCATACTTCATACTAACTATAGCATCAAGAATGGGCTTCCTCAATTTTCCTGGCTCCATGAAATGTGCTCAGTGGCTGGGGGCTATATTGCATGCTCAGTGCAGATACAGACTGCCTCCGTGATTTGCAGAAGTGATGCTCATAGTGCCTCCTCTGGCATACAAGATAGTTTTTATTTTTAAGACTTCACTCTTATTCACTTATTTTAAAATTGGTTTTACTCTATTTTATATGAAAGTCTGTGTGCGTGTGTATTACCAGGTACCTTGGAGACCAATGGCACAGGATCCCTAAAAACTAGAGTTACAGAGAGTTGTGAGCAATCATGTGGGTGCTGGGAATCAAAGCCAGATCCTTGGTATGAGCAGCCAGTGTTCTTAACTGCTCCAGTCCCTCACTTCTTAATTACATGTTTCTATGTGTGTCTGTGTATGGGTCTGTGCATGTATGAATGCTGGTATCTGAGGTCTCCAGAAGAGGATCCCCTGTGAACTGCCCAACAAGGATCCTGGGAATGAACCCAGGTCTTCTTCAAGAACAATATATGCTCTTAACTGCTGAGCTATCTCTTCAGCCTCACAATATTATTTTTAAAAACTAAAGAAAACACCTGGTTACTGTAGAATAGCCAAACAATTACACAATTGATTTGTAGAAAGCGTCTCCCTCACTGCCCTCTCTGTCCCCGAGTTGACCACCCTGTCAGGCTTGTGGAGCCCACTGCTTCCTCCTCCTTTCTCTTGCCCATGTGCAGGTAGAGCTTGCAGGTCCTGTAGCTGTGTGGGGTTTGTTCTTAGTCATTAGC
The DNA here is from genome assembly GCF_903995425.1 of Onychomys torridus. Classification (NCBI taxonomy): domain Eukaryota; kingdom Metazoa; phylum Chordata; class Mammalia; order Rodentia; family Cricetidae; genus Onychomys; species Onychomys torridus. Next base: position 98,072,715 of record NC_050443.1, read on the forward strand.
ATTTTGGGAATCAGGGCTCTGTAAGTTGTCTGCACTTATTTATGGATTTGGGAAGAGCCAAAACTTGGTGTGCTATTACTGCCATCGTTTCTCAAAACTCCTCCTTCAGTTTTTCACAAATACATGTAAAATACGTAGTTTCTATGTTTTGTCTAAACACATGCATTGTAATTATATGTATGTGGACATACTTATAAACATGCACATATAAGGGCTTGAGAGATGACTCAGTGGTTAAGAGCACTGACTATTCTCCCAGTGGACCCAGGTTCAATTTTCAGCACCCACATGGGGCTCACAACTGCCTGTAACTCCAGGCATCCAACACTCACTTCTGGACTCTTTTGGCACTGCATGCACATGGCACACAGGCATAGATGCAGGCAAAACACCCATGCATATAAGAATAAATAAATAAATTTAAAATACACATATGTATATTTTTCTTGTTAAAAATGTAACAGTAGACTGATTTTTATGTGTCTATGTGTGCTTGATATGCATGTGTTCATGTATGTGTCTGTGTGTCTGGTATGTATATATTCATGCATAAGTGTGTGTGTATGTGTGTGTGTGTATGTGTGTGTGTGTGTTTGTCTGGTATGAATGTGTTCTTGCATGAATAAGTATGTGTGTGTGTCTGTTTTGTATTCATGTGTTTATATGTGGGATTGTATATGTGTATATTTGTGTGTAAACCAGAGGTTAATGTTGGATATCTTTTTAAAAAAATCTCTTTTTACAATTGTGTGCATGATGTATGTACTTGTACATAGAGGTGTATATACATGTGCATGTTGGTACATGTAAATGTGTATGTGGATACACGTGGAGGTAGACTGATATTTTCTATGTTGCTGATTGGTAGGTGTGTGAGTCACTCTATTTTGATGAAAAGAATAGTATTTAATATAAGTTTATGCTTTCTCTGTGTTTGCCAGACATGGGCTATTTGTTGCCATGTTCTCAATCACTGCGCTGTCAATAACCATAATCCGTTGCCTTGAACGTCAGTTTCTCCATCTGAATACTAATAACTGATATCATAGGCTAGGTTATTGGTTTCCTGCTGAATACAATTTCACTAAACATCAGCATTAAGGGCTAGAGAGATGGCTTGGTGGTTAAGAGTACTCGCTGCTCTTGGGGAAGACTTAGGTTTGGTCCCCAGCACCCAGATGGAGGCGCACAATTGTCTATATAACTTCGGTGCCAGGGGATCTGGTGCCCTCTTCTAGCCTCCTCAGGCACCAGGCATACATGCAGTACATATATAGATACACACACAAGCAAAACACTCATACCCATACAATAAAAATAAATCTTCCTAAAAACATCAGCATCAGATGTAATCACTCCCTGACAATGACAGATTACAATAGAAACAGGATTGCTTTGCCAGCCATGAAAGATGACCTGGTATCCTCCCTCACAGCTAATCTGAGTCACTCAGCTTCTTTACCAAATGACAACACTGGGTTCTCTTCATTTTTTCAGACTTCTGGATAAAAATTAAGACACTGAATCATCAGATCACCCTAACTTCCTGAGAGGACCTGGTCCAGAGCAGAACACTGTTTCCTTACTCCCCTCAATTCAGCCCACAAACCCACTTAGCTCCCTCCACCTGGCACTCCCTGAGCTCCCATGGAACATGGATGCTCTCACTGGGACCAGCATTGTACCTGATCTCATGGGATTACAGTCATGTTCATGGCAGATGCTGAGAACTAGCTTTTATGACAGACACTTTTCAGAGTTCCTATTTATGGTTGAACTTGAAAGTTGCCCATTGCCATGTGTTCTGGAAGCATATTCCTATTTGAACAAGCTATGGAAAATAGTAATATAAAAACCCTACGGATTCAAGGTTCCCTAGACTTGGTTGTGCTCAGATCCAAGGTAAATGCAGCCCTGTAGTTCCCCTCTTCTTATGGAGGTGAATAGATGAAGACTTCCTCACAGACTCTTGTTTTCTTCCCATCCCACTGCCCACAACTTCCAACTTGAAGTCTGGAGCCAACCCAAACCTTCCTAGCTGTGCACAAAGGCATATTCCACATTTTCTCCTGTCAGAAGGCCCTGAACCAATTCATCCACAATGGCCAGCTCTGTAGGGGAGTGGAGAGAGGAATAAACCCTCTTCCTAGACATACCAGTGATATCATTCCTTCCTCCACCAGGAGGGCCCATGGCAGTCACAAGCAGAACATCCACAATGTCCAGCCTGTTGGTATCTTTCTTGTCAAACCAGTAGCCATGGTCAATCCATTGCCTCAGCAGTTCGATGGGGGGCTGGGCTCCATACACCTCTTTGGCTGGCATATTAAGGTCATCTGTAGAAGGAAGCCACAGCCACAAACACTGTGAGTCCATGGGATCATCTGGTCTTACAGGGGTAACCAATGACTGTTTCCTTCATGAGAAAGTCTGTTTCCAATGACCCTACCCCCATTCCAGACCCAGTCAGTAGACATCCTGAGTATATGGGAAAAGCTTTTCTTGGGTTTAGACTTTGCTATCTTATTGAAATCCTTGCCCATATGCTATAGGATACATGGGCTGACAACAAATGAGGATTTAACTTTCCCCCATTTTCCTTAGCCAACATACACTGATTACTGTACCACAGACATTTTGTTGATTGCTAAGCATATAACAGTGAAGGGGCTGCCAAATGTTTCCTTTTGTTGTATTTTCTGTCTTGAGATGGAGTTTTATGGTACTAGCCAGGTGCTGTCTGCCAGCTAATATAGAATTTTTAGTGAGATGGGGATTGAACCCAGAACCTCTCTACATGCTAAGCAAATTCTGTACTATTGAGTAAGAACTTTTTATCCTGACTGGGCATTAAGTCAACATGCAATAGCTGAACTCTGGTCAGAGCAAGGCTTTGAACTAGGCACTTTCATGAGACTCAAAATGGCAAGAAAGGGTCACAGGTTCTCTTAAGTGCAAGAACATTTTCCTTGTGGGACACATTGCTCAGTCTTGGTGCATAAGAGACACCAGTCCAGTTTTCTTCAACAATTATTGATAGTATGATCAGCTTGTGTGAGTCAACATTTTAGGAACTTTAGACAAATTAACTCACTTAATGCAAACATTAACCATGTGTTTAAGGTAAAGAACTGACCTTCAGATCAGTGAGGCTAAGTCAAACTATACCTAGGGTTGAAAATAGATACAGCAACCCTGGATGGAGGGATAAAAGGAAAGGCAGAAAAGAAAGGAAAATAAAATGGATAAGATTCCTGCCTTTCAGGAGATGATGTGCATCCATAAAGATATAAATATAACCATGAAATATGTATTATTAATTCACGAATTTAAAGTACAGGACACAAGATGACCCAAGACAGCAGGGGCCTTATGAGTACCTCCTGAGTCAGCAGCCAGGCTAGTACAATCATAATGATGATTAATCTCTTTCGGGTCTGAGGCCCAAATTGGAAAAAAAGAGGAAGTGCTTTGCACAAAGGTGAACGTTGAGAAAAAGTCAATGTTCTTACTTCACAAACATTATCTTAGCAACTCTTGGGTTCCTTCACTTAGTGACGCCCACTTATTTGTTGTCACTTAGTGGTAACTCACTTGTCTGATGCAAATGGACACAGATGTTACTTCTGGAGGTGTCAGACTTAGCTGCCACCACCACAGTCCCCAAGAAATACTGTTCCCTACAAAGAAGAAGAAGGAAAAGCAGAGAGGAAAGGAGGGACAGGAAGGAAGGAAGAAGGAAGGAGTGAGGGAGGGAGGGAGGGAGGGAGGAGGGAGGGAGGGAAGGAGAGAGGGAGGGAGGAAGGAAGGAAGGAAGTAGAGAAAGAAGGAAAGAAGGAAGGAGGGAAGGAGGGAGAGAAGGAAGGAGAGAGTGAGTGAGTGAGTGAGTGAGGGAGGGAGGGAGGGAGGGAGGGAGGAGGGAGGGAGGGAAGGTGTAAGGAGGTGAGAAGAAGTGGTGATACAAGGAAGGCTAAATCATCTGCTGGAGAATGGGGAAGCTCTGGATTACTGCAGCTTGGATACAAGTACTTGGTCTACCCAGACTCGAGCCAATGCCTTACCTACAAACACCACTGCTTTCTTTCCTATGGGAGGCCCGAAAAGGCCTTTCCGCCGCCGATCCAGCTTGGACATGATGATATCCTGGGTCTGGTTGGCTGAAGTTCTGGCAGAGAAATTGATGAAGTTGGGCAAATAGATATTTTTGGGAAGGTGGAGAAGGAAGTTGTTGGTGATGGCTGATTTGCCAGTGCCTGTAGGACCCACGAACAGTATCGGGATCTCATGGTCCAGGTAGGTTTTTAAGAAGAAGGACTGCCGGGCAGTCTCCATTGTGGGGATGATGAGGTCTGATACCTGTGTCACAAAGATATGAGAAAATCTTGGTCCTGGACCAGGAAGACTGAGTCTTGGGATTCACGGGATCCAGGTTTGAACTATAGCTCCATTTACTACCTTTATGACTTTGAACAACCATTTAACCTTCCCAGGGCCCTCAGTTTCAGCTCTGAAATGGGGATAACCGTGGCATTCAATACACAGTTGTCAGAGATCAGATGGGACCACACAAAGCTATTGTCCCTGAGGAAGCAGAGGTACAGAAGTCTTCTTTAATTTGCCCAAGAGACATAGGACATAATTGGAAAAGGAAGGGATTTGAATTCCGGCTTGTATGATTCCAAAGTCTACATTCTTAATACTAAGCCGGCATAAAAATCAATAATAATAAGGGTCAGTGTTTAGCTTCTATCTCTGAGACTTCCTTTCAACCAAGTAGTCTGCCTTATCTTAAGCAAGATCCACCTCCCATGTGCCACCTATTCTGGCTCGGAGGTTTAGGTATGTTTTGGTTTAGGCCTGGAATATCTCCAAAAGACTCATTGCTGAAGGCTTGGTTTCCAATGGAGAAATGTTCAGAGGGTTTTTTTTTTTTTTTTTGTTTTTTATGAAGTAAGTGGATCCTGAGGGCTGTGATCTTATCAGTAGATTAATCCCTTGATGGGTTCATGACTCATTGGTTTATTGGAGGGTAGAGGGGTCTTTGAAGAACATTTTTTTTCAAGGCTATATCCTGTCCCTGTCTTCCTTTTCTCTCTCTGATGCCTAGGTGTCATGAAGAGAGGAAGTTTTCTCTGCTGAGCCCTTCTATGTAATATTATGCCTTAACATCAGCCATGTGACGATGGGGCCAAGAAAGCACAGCATAAAACCATCAGCCAAAAAGCAGGCACCTCCTCCTCTGAGTTGACGCTCCCAGTCTACCACAGTGACACAAAGTCAATGCAACTTGAGCTGAGACCTTTCTTGTCGCTGACCTACATTCCCTGACATTGAGATTCTTGGTCCCGAAAACCTATGCTCACTGAATCCCTCATGTTTTTAATATGGAAACTGAACACGTTCTTCCTGGACCTGAGGATTCTAAGTGGATTAGGAGACCTCCATCTTGGCTTCTGGAATCCTTATTACTTTGGGTAGACTATCTTACCTAAATTTGAATTTTCTGAGCCCCAACCCTGTTATCAATCATTTTGTCACAACTAATCACTTGGTGGGTCAGGGCAAGGGATTGGAAGATGTTTATTAGACGTAGAGGTCTCATATGTCTAGTTTGAAAAGGAGTCATGGACTTGAGCTGCTGTGTTGGAGTACCATTCACACTGTGGCTTGTAAATACATGTTGCTTCCCAAAACGAAACTTGACCTTGACTTGGGTGTCACTGAATCTACAAATCTTGGATGCCTTTGCAAACAAAAGCTTGGCTTCTTTAGAGAAAGAATTTGGCTAGGTGAAAAAGAAGCAGATGGATATGGTCATAAGGCAGAGAAGAGAATGATAAAGTCCAGTAAGAGGATGCAGTCATGTCTGTAGCATCCTGAAGGCTCCCCTGGAACCTTTTAAGACATGATAAAACAGGTTGCAAGCAGGCCAGGATTCTCCACGAAGCCATGCTCCCCATTAGTGATGCTGAATGCTGAACCAGGTTCAAGATGCCCATTTTACAGCCGAGATCAGCAACTTGAAGCCAGCTGGCTTTCACCCAGTGTTATTTTCAGCTACTCAGATGATTGTTTGACAAGGGGAAAATACCCATTGGAGCTGAAAATACTTTCTATACCGGGCTCCCATCCATATGAATTCAGTACAAATTCAAACCCCATGGCATTCAGACAGCAGAGCTGTATAAGGACAATGAAAGCTGAGGACCTCGGTGCCAGGGTTTCTTTCCACACCAGCCCCTAGGGTGTATGCCCTGAGAGCAGCACAGTGTCACCCTGCCTAAAGCATCTTTATGAGAGCATCTGGGGTCCTGCCTGGTGTCTGGCAATAGCCTCACATCTCCATCTGCCATCTGTGACTACATTCAGAAGAGCTGCACCCCTCAGCTCAGAAGGATAAATAACATCTACGAGGATATACTGATGGAGACACCAGAGCGCTCATTTTGCACATTCTCTGTAGGACTGAAATATATGTGAATCAGCCATTACCCAGAAAGTCCACTGACTAGAATCTGTTTTTCTGAGAGGTCTGCTGGAGGAACTCTTTCTCTGAGGATGTAAAGTGGACTTTTAAGACTTAGGTGACCAAGAGGTAATTATGATGTTATAGACAATAACAATAATCAGAATAGTGACAAACACCTATCTACCTATCTAACTCCTACTATGTACCACTATGTACTGAAGGTGTACACCGCCTTCAGTCCTGATTATCTTTTTTTTTTTTTTTTTCTCTTCCAACTTATGGTCGGGTAAACTGAAGCCAGGGCTTGACGCCTCCATAAGGCATCTAGGTCTCTCTGCTATTAAACCCCATGCTTTGAGGGTCTGATATTTGCAAAGCATTTCCTTGAAATGCTTCCAGGGAGCTTGTCATTCTTCCACCTGGAAGGGCACTTGGGAAATTCCAGAAACCACAGCATTTCTTTTACCTTTGCATTTGCAGGGATGGTCTCCTCCTCTTTGGTGATGTACTCTGTCCATGCACTCCAGTGTCCACCACCTTGTTTGAAGAAGTAAAAATCATAGATGCTTCCTGCACCCAAGGAACAGAAAGTGTCATTGGTACACCAAGGTTAAATTTCACATTTGAAAAATCTGACTGCTCCAACTATAGTCATCTAAAACACATAACTACCAGTCCCAGAAGAATGTGGTGACGCTTACCTGTTACTGGTAACTACACACTGGAGTGAAAAGTTTAAAAGACCAGTGTCTATATTATCCATATAAAATGGTAAGTGAGGATAAGATTATGTAAAGTTTTCTTGTTTTTATTCTTTGAGACAGGGATCTGCTCTGTAGTAATGTTCAATTGCATTGGACTTGGACTCACTGTGTAGCCAAACCTAGCTTACAACTTGTTTTTAAAAGTGCATGCATTTGTTGAGTTACTTGTGGGGTAGGGCATGTTACAGCATGGGTATGGAGGTTGGAGGACAATTTATGGAAGTCAGTTTTCTATCTATTTTTTAATTTTAATTTTTTTTTGTTCAAGACAGGGTTTCTCTGTGTAGCTTTTGGTGCCTATCCTGGGTCTCGCTCTATAGACCAGGCTGGCCTTGAACTCAAGAGACCTGCCTGGCTCTGCCTCCTGAATGCTGGGATTAAAGGTGTGCGCCACCAACGACCGGAATTCAGTTTTCTGTTACTACCATGGAGGTCTCAGGGGTTCAAACTCAGGTTATCAGCCTTGGCAGCCATCTGGCCAGCTCCCTAGGTTTAAACTTGTGACAATCTTACCTCAGCCTCCCATGTTAGCATTACACACTCAGTTAAGTTATTCCTCTCTCTTCTCCCCACCTCTCTCTTTACATGTATGTGTAGTGTATATACTTGTTAGTGTGAATATATGCATGTGTGTAAACAAGTGTGTATGCACATATATGGACTCATGACTGTGGGAGTCAGAATTGATGTCATATGTCTTCCTTGATAGCTGCCACTTTTTTTTTTTTTGAGACAGAGTTGCTCACTGAACCTACAGCTCATTGACTCTGATAGACTGGTTGGCCAATGAATATCAGGGATCTACCTGTCTTTGTGCCCCTCAGTACAAGGGTTTCAGGCATGTACCATTGTGCTGGCATTTTATATAGATTTTGGGGATTCAAACTTAGGTCCTCATGCTCAAGTAGCAGGCACTGTATTGACTGAGCCATCTCCACAACCCCTCAAGCCAAATTATTTTTTAGTAATAAAAGCAACACATTTTAAATAACTAAAGTAATAAATCACTCTAAATCTCTATTATATAGCAATTTCCTCCCAGATAAAACCTCCATCTTGGAGAGAAGGTCATTAAGAGACAAGATGTTCCAGAGAAAGGTGAAATATTACATCCTGCAGGAAAGCTCCTTCAGGTAGGGAAACAAACAACTCAAAATCTTCAGCAAGTCCCTGAAACCAGCCAGACACTCCAGGTCTACCCTCTGCCCCCGTCTCTCCCTCCCCTCCACCATTCCCAAGTCTGTATGAACAGTAAGGACTGCTGAGAGACACTCTTAGACCAACTGAGCTGCCTGGAAAGGACACTCTCCAGCCTCTTCACTGCCTGCAGGTTGTGCAGTGTGCTCCAGGTTCCCAGCTTTTGTGAACTCTCACTCATGCTGGGGTGGGCTTTGGTGATGAAGCTGCCTTTGACACACTTCTGCTCTTGTATGTAACCCCTCACCCATATTCCTGTAAGTGACTCAATGAAAGTCATTGCTTCACCAATTTGGACTTTGGTGCTGTCCTTACTCTGGTCTATCACTGGCTGCCCACATGAACAAGTAGACTTCTGTTCATGTGTCATCGGGAGTGGTGCCACATAATAATCTCACACGGAGAAATCAACTTTTGATGATAGTTTCTCCAGCCCATTCTCCAGGTGCACTAATATATTAGAGATACGACGACACACTGATGAGAAAGGATTTGGTAAGAATGAGATCATATAGCCTGGCAGTGGTGGCACATGCCTTTAATTCCAGCACTCAGGAGGCAGAGGCAGGCGGATCTCTGTGAGTTCGAGGCCAGCCTGGTCTATAGAGCGAGATCCAGGCAAGTCTCCAAAGCTACACAGAGAAACCCTGTCTCAAGAAAACAAACAAACAACCAAAAAATGAAATCATATGACATATACAATTTTTAAACAATGATATTAAATTTAGCTATGTGTACTGGGAAAGCCTATAATCCCAGTGTTCAGAAAACTATGACAGAGTTACAGTTTGGAGGCCGGCCTGGGGAACACAGTAAGACCCCGTCTCTAACAAAAGATGTTTAGTTTTTCTTGGTTGTAGCCGAAAACTGTGAAGCAGGGGGTCTCTTGAGCTTCAGACTCTCGTTATGCACTGTAATAATACTGGTTCCACATCCAGAATTATTACCAAAAGATGTGTGTGTGTATGTGTGTGTGTGTGTATGTGTGTGTGTGTGTGTGTACATTCACACCTACAGATGCATGCACATCCTTGTAATCACAGCATGTGGACTCAGAGGACCACAGGCGTGGGTCTTCAGGTCTCTTCTCAATTGCACTTGAGACAAGGTCTCTCACTGGCCTGGAACTTCACCAAGTAGTCCAGGCTAGCTGGCCAATGGGCTCCAGGAGTTCCATCTGTCTCTTCCTCCCATCTTGACATCTCTAGGGTTACAAGTGCCTGCTGCCACACCCAGCTCTTTAATGTGAGGGATCCAACTCATCATTATACTTGTGAGGCAAGTGCTCTACAAACAGAGCCATCTCTTCAGCCTCCAAGGTTATTTCCTAATTAAGACAAAAATCAAACCTGCAAGAAGTTAAAATCATTTTGCTTTTAAAAGTCACTTAATCTGATATTCATTATTGTAACTTTCATTGCTGTATTATTGTTGTTGTACAATAAAATTTAAATATACAAAACAACAATATAAAAAATCATCAAGTGCCACAAAAAATTGATTATCAACATTAAGCAACTCTTGCTTCATCCACTTCCTATCACGAAGCACCTTCTTCCCTTCCCTCCCCTTCCCTCCACTCCCACACACTCTTTTCTCTCTCCTCCCTTCCCCTCCCCTCCCTTCCTGTCCCCTCTACTCCCCCTCTCCCAGAGTCCTACATTCCACAGAGATCTCTCTTTTTAAATGTAAATACAGGCTGGAGAGATGGCTCAGAGGTTAAGAACACTGGCTGTTTTTCCAGAGGTTCTGAGTTCAATTCCCAGCATCTACATGGTGGCTCAAAAAAAAAAAAAAAAAAAAAAAAAAAAAAAAAAAAAAACAAAAACAAAAACAAAACATCTGTAATGAGATCTGGCGCCCTCTTCTGGCCTGCAGGGCTATATGCAAACAGAACACTGTATACATAATTAAAAAAAAAAAGAACAAATTAAATGTAGACACTTGCAGCTCTAAACTTTACTTTGAGGGCTGTTTTCATGTTTTCTTATAAGTTTTGCTATGTTGTGTTTTAATTTACATTCAACTCCAGCATTTGCTATATATTATTTCTTCAATGACTCAGTCATCATGTTAGAATTTCGTTCCATCTCCATGAGTGTTCGTGTTCTTGAGTTTCTCTTGGTTTTGATTTCTAGTTCTACTTCATTGAGGACAGATAAAATATAAGAAGTTATCTCAGTGTTTTGTATTTAACTATTGTTCATATCCTGTTATATGATCTAGTATATTGAAAGTTTTATAGGGTGCTGAGAAAGATGTGTTTTATAGTGTTTTGACAGGATATTATGTCTCTTAGATTCATTTGATTTACATGTGATTTAACTCACATATCTATTTTTTGTTGGGCTGACTTGTCTATTTTTGAAGTTGGACACTGAAGTTACCCACTATTATTGTGCTGTGGTTAACCCGTAGTTATTGTTATATGTTTTATGAAATTGGGTGTATCAGAATTTTGGTGCATTGATGTATTATCATCTTGGACTGTTTCCTTAGTCATATGATGTGACCATTTTTATCTCTTCTAATTTTTTAAAAATAAATCTTGTAATATATCAGAATAGCAATAATTGTTTCCTAGTTGTCTTCGCTTGGAATACCTTTTTCCATCTTTCCACCAAAGGTCACATATGTTTTTGTGAGCTATCTTTCTTGGTGGCAATAAACACTTGGATCCTGTTTTTAAATCCTGGGTCTTTTGATTGAATAATTGATATTCAGAATTATTACCAAAAGATGTCATTTTGTTGGTTTTTAATGTTTGGTGTTCTTGTTTGCTTAACTACTGTTCTGAGGTTTTAGGCTTTCCCACAGCCTCATGGGTGTGCTTCTCTTTCTCTTCAATCTGAATGTTTCCTTCTGGTAACTTCTGTAGAACTGGCTTAGAATTCCTTTAGCCTGTTTTATTGTAGAAAGATTTTTTTCTTCAATTATGACATTTTTGCTGGGTTGTATAATAGTCTGTGTTGGCAGTTACTGTATTTTAGACATTACATCTTAAAACTTCTATTGAGAAATCTGTTATTCTGACAGTCTTGCCTTTATGGATAAGTTGATGTTTCCCCTTGCAGCTTTCAATGTACTTAGTTTATTTTGTAGATTTAGTGTTTTGATTAGACTGTGATGAAGAAGTTATTTTTTGGCCCTACTATCTGGATGATGCCTCTTTCTCTAGATGTCTTAGTTAGGGTTTCTATTGCTTCAATGAAACACCATGATCAAAAATCAAGTTGGGGAGGAAAGGGTTTATTTGACTTCCACTTCCACTTCGACATTCATCACCAAAAGAAGTCAGGACAGGAACTCAAGCAGGGCAGGAACCTGGAGGCAGGAGCTGATGCAGAGGCCATGGAGGGGTGCTGCTTACTGATTTGGTCTACATGGCCTGCTCAGCCTGCTTTGTTATAGAACTCAGGACCACTAGCCCATGGATGGCACCCCACAATGGCCTGGGTCTACCCCCACTGATCACTAATTAAGAAAATGCCCTACAGCTGGATCTTATGGAGGCATTTTCTTAACTCATTTTCTCATCTTCCTCTCTGATGACTCTAGCTTGTATCATGTTAACATGGATTTGGTAAATTTTCTACCATGAGTTTATTTGAAAACATTTTCTAAGCCTTTAGCATGAAGTTCTTCTATGACCATGTTTAATAGATTTGGTCTTCTTGTAGTGTCCCATAGATTTCTTATGTTCTATTAGTACTTTCTTAATAATTTAGCTTTGCCATTGATTATTATAATTCATTTACCTTGTCTTCAAGCCCGACCTTCTGTCTTACCCTAAAACATTTTCTAGGTAAATATTTACACACAAGAGTTTTTCTTTCTTTTCTTTTCTTTCTTTCTTTCTTTTTTTTTGGGGGGGGGGTTTCAAGACAGCGTTTCTCTGTGTAGCTTTTTGCCTTTCCTGGAACTCGCTTTGGAGACCAGACTGGCCTCAAACTCACAGAGATCCACCTGCCTCTGCCTCCCGAGAGCTGGGATTAAAGGCGTGCACCACCACTGCCTGGCCTCTTTTTTTTTTTTTTTTTTTTTTGTTAGTTATTTATTAATCACCCCTATTCATTCAGTAGAAGTTTGCAATGCTGAAGAGGGACTAAGCTGTAGTAGAGTTGAGGTAGCATTTTTCTTCATACTTGTGTTAAGAGTACCCAGTCTCAACTGTCAGCACTCCCTGGGAGTAGAATATTGTCTGCCGGCCAGTTCCAGCCTGGACTTTTCAGGATCCGAGATGTCTGTCACACCCTGGTCAGTCTTTCACAGAGTGGGTCACAGATACTGGTCACAACATTAGTTGGTTCTTCAAGGGCCCAGCTGTGAATGCAGGCCCCATGCCTGGACAACCCTTTCCAATGTCCAGTGCACACACACTTCAAACCTGAGTCTGCATTCCCCTGCAGCCCCTAGCTCTGACCAGGCTTCTCCCTTGCTGAACAGTGCACAGTTTGATTCCACGTTCTTACCTACAGTCTAGCAGCATTTTGCTGGTTAGGTATAGTAAAGCCCTGTGGCATTTGTTCTGGGCTCCCCAAGAGTAGTTCTCAGAGGGTTTGGGGCTACCAGGCCATCAACTCAAGCAGGGGTCTTCACCAAGTTCATCAAGTGCTGAGCAGAGAGTTTTCCGAACATTTCTTCTCCCTCTGTTGCTGCTACAGGCATATATTTCTTTCTTCTCTTTGACTTTTTCACTTTAAAAATGTCTGTTACTGAGAACTGAGCGCCAACTTTCTGAGATTATTTTCTTAAACTACAGCTTTGGTAACTCCTGCTCATTGGCAGGGAGGGATCCTCACACCATGCTAACCCCTCTGTGATAGACTTCATTTTCTTTCCTTGTTTTGTTTTGGTCAAGTTTCCTATTTTGCTTTGCTGTTAAAGATTTTCAGCCATTGTCCACCTCTTCTTCTTATAGCTGTGATCCAACTTTCCCATGTACTCCTTGAGAAGTCTAATATTGCTCTGGCATTTGACTGCTGTCTTCCAGACATCCAAGTCACTATTTGAGTCTTCTAAAAAAAATATTTTTAAAAAGATTTATTTATTTATTTATTATGTATACAGTGTTCTGCCTGCATGTGTCACTGCAGGCCAGAAGAGGGCACCAGATCTTATAACAGATGGTTGTGAGCCACCATGTGGTGACTAGGAATTAAACTCAGGACCTCTGGAAGAGCAGCCCCTGTTCTTAACCTCTGAGCCATCTCTCCAGCCCCTTCTAAAATTTTTATAGCTTTACCTCTTGCATTTAGGGCTGTGTAGTGGATAGCCATCCCAGCATTGGCCTGGAAGTTCCAACCCCCATTGAGGCTTTAGTAATGTTCACGCCCACAAGGCGGGGCAGAGGAGGAAGCAGAAGACCCAGGATCGAGAGGAGGACTCTCTCTTGGTTCTGGGACACTGGACACAGGAGGTAGACTGAGCAGAGTTCTCCAGAGAACACCACCAGACTGTGCCATACCTTAGCCAGACCCTACAACCTATCCCTTCATTTGTAAGTTACCCCACAAAATAAACTTCCCTTTTAACTACGTGGAGTGGCCTTAATAATTTCACCAATATTTGGCACCCAATGTGGGGCGCCATTTGTAGATAGAATTTTCCTGCCTGGCCCACAGTCAGGACAAATCTCTCTCACCCGAGACACTGCCAGCCGCTGCCATGAGAAGCAACATGTAAAGACACCAGTAAGCCACAAGCCATGTGGCAAAGTATAGACTAACAGAAATGGGTTAATTTAAGATAGAAGAACTAGATAGCAAGAAGCCTGTCACGGCTATACAGTTTGTAAGCAATATAAGTTTCTATGTGTTTACTTGGTTGGGTCTGAGCGTCTGGCAGGTGAGAGAGATTTGTCCTGACTGTGGGCTAGGCAGGAAAATTCTAACTACAGGTCTGGTGTATTTTTAATTAAATTTTGATATGGTTAAATTTATTTTTTTACACACATATACTCAGTGTGCTGAAAGATTATTTTTCCTATTTAAGTATCTGGGCACCATTGTCAAAAATTATGTCACCATAAACATGAGTGTGTATATTAGGTCTGAGTTCCATTCAGTTAAACTGTATACCTTTTTACCAGTGTCCCATCCTAGCCATCAGAACTTGGATCATCCTCCTCCTCTCCCCCATCTTCCTCCTCCAACAAATGCCGTATCTCCCTGCTGTAATATAACCAAGTAAACTCTTCCTGGGGACCAGTTCATCTTACTCACTTTTCTGGGTATAGTTCAAGGATCAATACATGGTGGTGGCTGCAAGGGTCAGGTTAAGAGAAACAGTTGCCATCCCTAGAAAATCTGAGTGCTGCTCTTTCCCCCTGAAACCTACCCATATTTTCTGAGTCATGGACTCACTTTCTTCCCACCTTAGCTAAAGTGCACTCTACTCCCATGAGTTCAACTCACATCCATGCCAGCATGATTCTATGATGTGCCAACTGGCAGTTGTACTGACCTCCACTGAGGCCCTCCAGCATTATGATAGGATGCTCTTGGCCTGTTTTTTTTTTTTTTTTTTTTTTCAGCTGGTCACTGGTGCCACCACAGTCTACTTTTCTCCTGAGTATTGATTACTGCCAGTAAGAACTCTCAGAATTTTTTGAGGTCTCCCACATTCCTCTTTACAATACCATTTCATTATTAGGTTACTGAGGTGGGGGGTTGAACAATGCGCTGTTCCAGAATCTTTTCTCTCCCCCCTCTCCTCTCCTCGTCTCTCCCTTCCCCTTCCTTCCTCTCTCCTCTCCTCTCCTTTCCCCTCCCCTCCTCTCCCCTGTCCTCTTCTTCTCCCTTCCCTCCCTTCCTACCTATCTCTCCCCTACTTTGTCCACTGCTTTGCAGTGTTTACAGAATTAAGTCACAACCCTTTCTTGAGTTATTGCTTCAGTATTTTTAAAGAATGTTTTTGCTATTGATTTCATTACATATTAAGGAATGGAGCTTGTCATCCTATGTCACCTCCAGCTTTACTCAGAAGTCACTCTGGTATGACATTTTCATTTTTATACCTTTGCTTTTTTTAGAGACAGGGTTTCTCTGTATAGCCTTACCTGTCCTGGAACTTGCTCTGTAGAGCAGGCTGGCCTTGAACTCAGAGATCCTCCTTCTTCTGCCTCCTGAGTGCTGGGATTAAAGGTGTGCACCACCACCACCCATCCATGGTATGACATTTTAAAAAAGTAATCTGGCATGTCCACAGAGCTAAAAAAATGTTCTCTAAGAAATACCATGTCTGGGAATTTATCACAAGGAAATGATTTACAGAGGAAGTCCATATATATGGGCATGCAATACCATCTGTGAGAGCAAAGAAATAACCGAGAAGACCCACTTTAGGAAACCAGCCAACAGTGTGCCTTATAAGATGTATAGGGTGGTTTTCAGTCATTACAGTGGTGTTCCTAAAACCTATGTATTAACACAGGAAAAATTTTTTTGAAAGAAACAATCTGAGATGAGAGCCAGGTGTGGCAGCTCATCCATCATCTTGGGCAGGAGAATTGTCAAGATGCGATGTTTCTTGGCCAGCCTGGGCTGCACAGTAAGAACCTATCTCAAAAACAAGACACAAACAAACAAAAACCAAAACAAGGGTTGAGGCTGTAGCTCGGGGATAGACCACTGGCTTAGCACTGGGTTTGATCCTCCACACTGCCACAAAACAAAAATTGTGTTTAAAAAACAGACATATGCCATTATGAACGCTACGTAAAAGGATGATAAAAGCAGGAAGATCCGTAGGGAAAATACATTTTGAAAACTAAAATACCTATAACAACAGAGTGGTGTGAACAACGGGAACTTTATCACCAGTCTTGGAGAGATTTAACTTTATAACAAAGCAAGAAGAGATACTAAAAGCATGTGTCAGTGATATATGTTTCCCCTTCCCTTGTGATGTCGGGCTAATTTGTGGCTTGATTCAGAAACCTTCAGGCCCAAGAGCAGAGATTTAACTAAAAACAGGCCCACCAGCTGTGCAGTTTGGCCAGGGCTACCATTCTGCACATCTGCGAAGTGGATCCGAGCTCATGCTAAGTCTAGAGAATGGCAGTGGAGACTGACTGAGTCCTCTCAGTCAAGCATTAGAAGGAGCCCTGGGCACAAAGGAAGGCATCTGCTAATGCTGGTCCAGGCCTCTTTGCTTTTCATTAGAATCACTTTGGTTTTCTTTGCATGGTGGCTGTCATTCAAACGCTGGTTCCTCTGAACACCTCATCCACCTCTGTTTTCCTTCCCACTTGAAGAATAAAGCAAGCTTTTTAACCGGTAAGTGACTTTTCAAAGGTCAAACAATGATAGTTGAACAGAAGGAAATGCAACATTATCCAGAGAGAAAAATCCCTGGCTGACAAACAAGGGTCTCACAGATGATGCGGATCCAACCTTGGCAGAATCCCCACAAAGGTCTGCTTGCTTTCCTTGAAGAATACTCCTCAATGCAGCTGCTTTCGTGCTTGTTTGTAATACCCATTCACCCTCATGGTTCCCAGATGATGAAAACCCAAGAAAACGGCATCCCATGAAGACAGTTTACACGGAGAAATTTAGCCCCAATGCTTGTGAAAAGGTACCAACGCATTTGAAGGGTCTTTAGGTGATCATAAGAAAGTGAGACCAAATCCAGAGGCTATATGTTACATAATTGCACATAGAGGAAACACTAAATCCTGGGATAGTAGGTTAGTGGCTGCCTGAGAGTGAGAACAGAGATTGATTGAAAACATTTGTGAATGATCTTATAGGGGTGATAAAAACAGCCTGCACTGGGTAAGTTTACTAAGTCACTAATTTGTATGATTAGGTGGGTGAATCTCAGCATGTAAATTATGACTCCATAGAGTTTTGACATAAAAAAATGCACCCAGCCTGGAGAAACATATCCCTTTTGGGTTAAGTGGGGTCCGGTTAGGATCGTCTTAATTTGCTACTGTTTAGGAAGGCACAGGAGAGTAAAAGAATGGTGTCACTATAAGGAAACATTGAAAGAATCCTGGTAGCATCTCTTCTAAGTAGCAAGCTGGTGAGCTGGATGAAAAACATGCCAGTTTGAACATTTCCCAAAGGTCCATGTGTTGAACCCTATTGGAAGTGGATGGAGCCTTCTGGAGTCAGGATCCAGGAGAAGGAAGCTAGGCATCTGGAGACATGTTCCCATGGACACCAGCTCTTCTTACTTCTCCTCCTGACTTTCTGGTCCCCATGAGGACAGCAGCTTTCTGTGCCGTGTGCTGTCACTGTGATCTGCTGCCTCACCTCAGGCCCCAAACCGAATGACTATGGGCAGAGATAGCTAAAGCTGTGAGCCTCCTAAGTTGACTATCTCAAGTGTTTGTTATATCAGGAACGGGAAACTGACTGGCACAGAGACGAATCAAGTGACCTCAGGAAGAAAGGAAAGGAGTCTGGTCTCTTTCCAGTGGCTGATCAAAAACAACAACAACAACAACAACAACAACAAAACCACTGAAAATCAGATAGCTGTTAACCTGCTTGTCAGATGCTCTTCTGGGAGGCTGGGAAATCATCCCCGTCTTCTCCCTTGGCTTAGCCATTTCCCCATAGCTGAGAGGTCAAGAGGGTCACGGAGCACAGTGAGAAAGGGAATGTGTGTGTGTGTGTGTGTGTGTGTGTGTGTGTGTGTGTGTGTACAGGCACATGTGTGCCTATGGCCCGAAGTTGTTGTTGAAAATCATACTTGATTCCTTCTTACTGGTTTTGAGGAACACACTCAATCAAGCCCAGATACTTCCAATACGACTAGTCTTATTAGCCAGCTTGCTCTGGCAATCCACTGTTTCCAACTCTGAAGCTGGAATTACAGATGACCTGCCACATTCACTTGGGGATTTTATGTGAGTTCTGGGGACTCAAGCTTCAGCCCCTCTTGCTTTTGTGGTAAATCCTTGAAGCACTGAGCCATAGCTCCGCCCACTAAAGCCCTTTCTGAATCAACACAGTTAAAACCACAGAGTATATGAAGAAGCCAGTTGACCATGTATGCTGGCAATTCTGGTTTCTTGTGTGTTACCATAGTTGATAGGACAAAGAGGAGGAGATGAGATCACCAGAGTGCACGTGGACATTATAGAAGAAGTTCTTGGAAAAGGTTGGAAACTCTTTAAAGTCATGGGCCCTCTTGATGCAGAGGAAGGGAAGATGTCACGAGGAGTGGGTCATGAGTGGAATCAAAGGCGACTCACAACCCATGTCTGCAGACACAGAATAAACAGACTGGCCTTGAGGGCTGAGGAAAGCAGAACAATATATGTAAATGCGTGTAAAGAACAGCGTGGAGGCCGACCTGAGGAGTGGATCTCTGAAATTGTTCATTGTGTGACTGACTGGCATTGGGAAATGGCATGGCATCCTCAGCAAGGTGCAAAAGGTATCAGTTTAGAGTTGGGGATTTAGCTCAGTGGTAGAGTGCTTGCCTAGCAAGCACAAGGCCCTGGCTTTGAGCCTCAGCTAAAAAAAAAAAAAAAAAAAAAAGGCTATCAGTTTAAACAAAAATGAAACAGGAACAGAAGATCACAAGGAGAAAATAAGATGAGATGAAATGGATGGAAAGATAAGATCCAAAGTAAGATGTCTGGTCTAACAGGATCAAGGACAATGGTGATAATGATACATAACAACTAGTAACATGTGGTTAACTCTATTATATGATATCTATATAAAACTGTAACAATTATACTATATATTATATAACATCATTAGACTATAAGGTATCTCAACTATTTTTATGTATTTGCTCATTTAATTCTTTCAGGAACACCACAGACATGCTCTATTATTGCTGTACATATTTTAGACAGTGGAAATGGAGAGGGGCTAAGGAATTTGCTTCAAGTCTGCCAACTAGTAAGTGTGGGAGCCAGAATTCCAGCCTCAACTGTTTCATTCTGGACTCTGTGCTTTTTAACTGTTACATTAAAAAAAAATGGCAGGAAGCAAAATAGGCAAAGGTTTGATTAATATTATTCAAGGTGAACAGGAGACTAATTGAAGTTGTGAGTGGCTGATATTAAAATAAAAACCCTCCTTAAAAGGATAAACCACAAAAACAAGGAAATCTGATATAATAGATGCAGAAGCCAGAGAATACAGCTTTCCTTTGCTGACTAAACAGAGGCATCAGATTCCAGGCAGAATAAATAAAGGAAGATCTATGTCTAGACATAGTCTGTCAAAACAAAACAAAACACAACCTATAATAGAACATTAAATAAAGAACACATGAGAAACAAGCTACCACTATATATAAAATCCAGCCTCACTTCTAACTAGACAGAGAAGAAATTTTAATTATATTCTGTTTTCAAATTTCAAATATGACTAGAATGACAAAGCACACAAGGAAAAACAGATAGAATGCTAAGAAATGAGCAGATCCATATTATAACTGGGACCATTTGATAACCTCTGTTAGTCATTGATAGTAAGAAAATGAGTCAGAGACAATTAAAATGAACATGACCATCATAAACCAACTGAACATAAATGAGACATAAACCACTCTATCTGAAAACAGCAGACAACGCATTCTTCTCACACTTCCATGGGATGTTCACCAAGACAGGCCACATTCTTGGCTATAAAGCATTTTAACACATTTAAAATAATAGATATCATACAGTGCATACTTCTGGAACACAAGAGAATTAGAATGGAAACCAATGAGAAAAAGATGGCTAGAAAATCTTGAAGGACTTCAAGATTAAATGGAGCCGGATGCATGAATCAAAAAAGTTTCAAGGGCAGAGGAGATGGCTCAGAGCTCAGAGGTTAAAAGCATTGCTGCACAGCCAGTAATAGTGAAGACCAGAGTTTGGATCCCCAGCACCCATGGAATGCCAGGTTGGGTGTGCTGGCTGCCTATAATGTCAGCACTCAGAAGGTGGAGATGGGGTCCCCACAGCAAGTAGGTTAGACAGACTGGCTATACTGGCAAGCTCTGTGTTCAAGCGAGAGACTCTGCCTCAGTGGATAAAGTGGAGAGCAACTGAAGAACACAGCCAACATCAACTGTGCATCTTTATATACACAGGCACACATGTATCCACAGACACACAAACATGTATACACATAAATGCAAACATGTATACACATAAACAACACACGCACACACACACACACACAAACACACGCACACACACGAGGGAAAAAGTATCAAGAGAAATTTAAAAATATTATGACCTAAAAACAAATTAAAATATGTTTCAATACCTATGGGATGTAGTGAAAGTGATTCATAGAGGAGATTTTTAGCGATGATTACATGTATCAGAAAGAGAGAAGCATCTAAAAATCAACAATAGACGTACATTTTAGGAAACTAGAAAAATAAGGGTAAGTTTAATTCATAATAATAAAATTATAGCAGAAAACAATAAATTGGCAACAGAAAAGTACTTGAGGAAAATCCACAAAACTTAAAGCAGTTAATCTTTGGGAAGGTTAATAAAATTGATACACTCTCGGGCCAATGTTACTAAGAACAAAGGAAAACGACAGACTGTTAATATCAGGAATGAAAGAGAGGTCATTGTTGCCTTCATGGAGATTAAAAGGATAATGAAGAGACGCATAAACATGGGTACCCCATAAATTTGATATTTTAAATAAGATAGGTTTGATTCCTTGAGAGATACTTCATCAAAAGTAACATAGAGAGAAATAAATAATTTGCATATATCCTCGTTCATTAAGGAAACTGAATCCACGGCCAATGCCTCCAAAATCAAAAGCAACCAAACAAAACCAACATCAGCGTCAAGCTAGGATGGGTTCGTTGGTGATCTCTACCAAGGATTTCAGAAAGGATGCCAAGTGTCCATCTTCTCTTCTTGGAAACACCTCTCTTCCTGTGAGGTCAACATTATCTGAATGCCAAAAACAACCATCTTACAATGGGTAACATACACATACACAGGCCCCACAAAACATTAGCAAATTGACCAAGTGGCACTGACTACAGGTATGTAAAGCTGGCTCAACATCTGAAAATTGACTGTAACCAAGTTATTAACATGAAAAGGAAGAAAGCTCATATGTCAGATGATTTTTCTAAGTATTTGATAAAATTCAACACAAACTAGAGTCATTTGAGAGGAGGGAAACCCAATTGAGAAAAAAACCTCCATAATATTGGGCTGTAGACAAGCCTATGGGGCATTTTCTTAATTAGTGTTTGATGTAGGAGAGCCAAGACCATTGTGGGTGGTGCTATGCCTGGGCTGGTGGTCCTGGGTTCTACAAGAAAGCAGGCTGAGCAAGCTATAAGGGGCAAGCCAGTAAGCAGCACTCCTTTACAGCCTCTGCATCAGCTCCTGCCTCCAGGTTCCTGCCCTGCTTGAGTTCCTGCCCCAAATGCTTTTGATGATGAACTGTTATATGGAAGTGTGAGTGAAATAAACCCTTTACTTTTCAAATGGCTTTTGGTCATGATGCTTCATCACAGCAGGAGAAAAGTAACTGAGAGAAATTGGTACTAGGAGAGTTGAGTATTGCTGCAACAGACCTAACCATGTTGTTTGGGGGAGGACTGTGGAAAGACTGTGGAACTTTGGGCTAAAAATCCATTGAGTATTGAGAGCTCAGTGGGCTGTTCTGTAGGAGCTTAGATAATAGTAAGAATGTTGATGGAAATGCAGATGATGGAAATTGGGCTAGGGAAGTTTAAAAACTTTCTCAGGGCCATTGCTATTTTGAATAAAGAATCTGTGGTATCTGGTCAGTTGGGGCTGAAGAATCAGCTGTGATTTACAAGAGACCAGCACCATGAAGTGAAACCTGCGCTCTCTTGGGACAGTTGATTCTGGCTACTGGAGCTGAGAAATTAGCAGTGATTAAGAAGAGACCAGCACCATTGAGGTGAAATCTTCTGGGAAGTGTTTGCTCAGGGACAATGTACAGAAGCTGTATTCTAGAGGTTGCCTAGGTTGTACCTTGTGCTGGCAGTCAAATTTGATAATGTGTAAGAGACTTACAGATAGTATTCATTTTTTACATGAAGGGGTCATTGAAGAGCATTGGAGAGCATTGGAGGTTTAGCATCATGAAGAAGGGCCTGAAAGATTTTATTGGTGAAAATGCAGCCCAGTTGTAGTAAAAGACCCCAGCATTTTGGAGATGCCAGTATCATGGGAAGACCTCCAAGAACAGGATCAGCCCCAAAGTACAGCCAAAGCTGTGCGTACTACAGAGAGTAGAGGCAGAAAAGTGCATTTGGAGAAGCCCAAAAGATTGTGAACTCACAATCACAGACATTGGACATTGTGTTACTCACACTGTTGGAATTTGGTTTTTCTTTGTTTAGATTATGATTGTGCCCTAGTTCTTCCCTCATTCAATAAAGTATTTAATATATATTTTTTTTATTTTACTGGAGCTCACGGTTGAGAGATTTTGAACTTTTAAAGAGATTTTTGAGTTTTTCTGAGTCTTTGGATTTTAAAAGTGACTTTGGATTTTTAAAGGGACCAAACTTTTAAGCTATTTGAATTTGCAAGGCTGTGGGACTTTTAAGTGTGTAAAATGTCTTATAATGTTGACATTAATGTGTGTTCTTGGGAATAGTGAAGAAAGGAAAGGTTATGGCTTAACAGCGGTGTGTTTGTGTGTCAACTTGTCAAGGCATCAATGTGCTGATTAGTTTTATGTCAACTTGACAGAGTCATCAGAGAGGAGGGGGCCTCAACTAAGAAAATGTCTCCATAAGATACAGCTGGAGGGCATTTTCTTAATTAGTGACTGATGGGGGAGGATCCAGCCCATTGTGATTGGTGCTACCCCTGGGCTGGTGGTCCTGGGTTGTGTAAGAAAGCAGACTAAGCAAGCCATAAGAAACAAGCCAGTAAGCAGCACTCCTTCATGGCCTCTACACTATCTCCTGCCTTCAGGTTCCTTCCCTGCTTGAGCTCCTGCTTTGGCTCCCCTCAGTGGACTAGGGTGGTGGTTTGAAGGAAAATGGCCTCCAAAGGGAGTGGCACTATTGGGAGGTGTGGCCTTGTGGGAGGAAGTGTTGTGGGGGCAGGCTTTGAGGTCTCTTTCTCAAGCTTCTCTCAGTGTTACAGCCAGTCAGCTTCCTGATGCCACAAGACATAGCACTCTCAGCTCCAGCACCACATCTGCCTGCACACTGCCATGCTCCCCTTCATGATCAGAACAGACTGGACTGAACCTCTGAAACTAGAAGCGAGCCACCCTCAATGAAATGTTTTCTTTATAAGAGTTGCCATGATCATGGTGTCTCTTCACAGCAATAGTAAAGCCTAACTAAGACAACTGTGATTCAGGATATGTAAACCAAACAAACCCTTTCCTCCCCAAGTTGCTTTTGGTTATGGTGTTTCATCACAGCAGCAGAAAGTAACAACTGAGACACTCACTTGTGATAAAACCTCTCAGCAAATTAGTAATAAATGACCATGCTCCAACCAAGAACAGACACCATCATACTTAAGGCAAGGACTATCTATCTTCTTCCCAGGCTGGGGCTCTTTTCCTTCTAGGATTCTAAGATCCCCTTTCATCACTCCTGTTCAAAGTCATACTAGAAATTCTACATAATGGAATGAAATAAGGAGATAAAAATAAATTAGGAAGAAATGAAGCTATATGACCTGATAAAAGGATGACATGGAAGAGACCCCAAAGAAAATTCTTCTGGAACTTGTAAGTCAAGGTTTTTGGGTACAGATAGATGATCTCCTATCCATCAGAAGTGAACATGTAGAATTTAAAATAAAAAAACACAGCATTTTATTCACTGACTCATCTCGCTAACCCCAAATCAAGTCAATATTAAGCAATTACCACTCTATTAGTAAATATTCACATCAAAGAATATTTGTAGCTATTTTGAAGATAATATAGCAAAACTGTAACTACTTCAATATATTACATCATAATACAAAGTTGAAAGAAGTATTAATGGCAAATTAAACAAGAAGCATGTAAATAGATAGACTGCGGCTCGAAAACAGAAAAACAAAAATGGAGATATTTCTAATTTTTACTGGGTAGTGAAATGATGGATAATTTTCACAAAAAAATAAAACAATGACACCTTTAAACACCTCCCAAAATAAACTGTCATTGTAGGGTTTTGGGTTTTTTTGTTGTTGTTGTTTTGTTTTTGTTTTTGTTTTTCGGTTTTTTTTTTGAGACAGGGTTTCTCTGTGTAGCTTTGCACCTTTCCTGGAATTCGCTTTGGAGACCAGGCTGGCCTTGAACTCAAAGAGATCCGCCTACCTCTACCTTCCAAGTGCTGGGATTAAAGGCGTGCACCACCACTGCCCAGCCATCATTATAGTTTTATATTTTTAAAAGTAATTATATATCCCATAAGACCATATTTTAGGACCATTCATGTCTTATGTGGGTCAGCTCTAAAGAAGCGACCTGCCTCGCTCCCTTAGCTTTTAATAAACGCTTACATGGCCCACACATTGGGTTGGGTTTGGGGCACATGATTTAAATTCATATAACAGGACATAAGTACCTCTTTCTGGAAAGGTGTTGTTTTTGGTGAGTTTCACACATTTGGGCCTTGGGTGACGATCATCCATGCCCATGATCAGGTTTCGGAAAAACACATCAAATTTCTTTCTGCTCTCGGCATTGATGGTTCCTGCCACGGTCCACACCAAGGAGAAGAGAAACAGCCCTTGCAGCCAGAGGAAGATCTGCTGGCTTGACAGACCTTCATATAAGTCACTTTCCTCCTCCTCTTTCATCCTGATTTCATCTGAAAGTGAAAGAAAGGGAATCTTAGGCCAAGCAGAATGCTCAGCATGCAAGAGATGAACTGGCTGGGTATGCCTCTGAAGAGCCTGGGAAGGCAACTGATGTTGCCTGAGCATTCATCCCACACCAAACCCTTTACTGTATTCATGTATTCACACACACAGTGACTACACTCTCATTTGGCTGTGTATGTCTGTATACAAGATCATGTGTGTTCACTAGTCTGAGGGTACAGGTGGAGGTCAGAGGTTGATGCTGGGTGTCTGCCTCAATTACTTTCCACTTCCTTTTTTGAGACAGGGTTTCTTATTGAACCCGGAGCTTGCTAGTTTGGCTAGACTAGCTGGCCAGTGGGCTCCAGGGATGCTTTTGTCTCCACCTCTTGAGTACTGGAATAATAGGCATTACCTACCATGCTTAGCTTTTTACCTGGGTACAGGGGATCTGAACTCAGGTCCTTATACTTGCATGGCAAACACTTTGTAAACTGAGTTATCTCCCTAGCCCCTATATGTTCTTCTATTGTGGTTAAACCTAGCAAAGTTTGCCATATTAACCATTAAAGTGTGCATTAACATGGGCAGCCATAATTATTATTGATATCCAGTCCTCTTTTATACAGAACTGGAGCTTGGTATCACTAACAATAACTCATCCTCCACTTCTTACATGGCCAGCATCCTACTTTGTCTCCATGTGTGACTACCCTAAGCACATTATAGAAGTCAGTTATTTTGTGATTGGCTTATTTCAGTTAGCATAATATCTTCAGGCTTCATCAGTTTTGTACTTCTCAATGACTCCTTAATTTATTTTTATTAAATTATAATTTTATTTGTTTTATTTTATGTGTCTGGATATGTTGTGGAATAGGATATTTGTTTAACTAAGTAAAGATGTATTACAGTTGTATTGCAGAATAATTGTTTAACTATGTAAAGATATGTTGCATTTGTTTCACCTTGCCTGCCTAAAGATGAAATCTAATAAAAAGATGAAAGAATAAGTAGGAAGAAAGAACAAGGGAGAAAGAGAGGGAGCCAGCCAGCCAAACATGGAAGAAGCAGGAAAGAAGGGCATACAGAGTGAAAGAACGGAAAAGGCCCCAAGGGAAAACATAGATGAAGAGAAACAGGTTAAAATAAATTATAAGATTTAGTGGGACAAGCCTAAACTAAAGCCAAGCATTCATAAATAATAGTAAGCCTCCATATCATAATTTGGGAGCTGGCAGTCCAAGAAAGCCTGCTACATGGATGTTTTCCCCACATGTATGTATGTGCACAATATACATGCCTGGTGCCCTCAGAGGTCAGAAGAGGGTGTTGGATTCCCTATAACTGAAGTTATAGATTGTTGTGAGTTGCTGTGTGGGTGCTGGAAACTGAACTCAGGTCCTGTGCAAAAGCAACAAGTGCTCTTAACTGCTGATCCTGTTCTCCACCCTGTGTCTCTTCATAGCAATAGAAACCCTAACTAAGGCAACCCCCAATATTTCCTTTATAAGACTCTGAATTATGTTTCATTGTATGATTATACCACTTTGTTTCTCCATTCATCTGTTTATGGACAATGCAAATGAGTATGGGCATATAAATATCTGGTCAAATCCCTACTTTCAGTTATTTTGAGTATATATGTAGAAGCCAAAATATTAAGCACATATGGAAGGTCTATGGTTCTTTTTCAAAGAAACCACCAAAATATTTTGACAGACAAGCTGCATCACATTAAATTCCCAGCAACAGTCTGTAAATCCCCCAGGGTTCCAATTTCTTCATCCTTTCAGACCCTTGCTATTTATTTATTTTTATTTGCAGCCATTCTGACAGGTGTGAAAAGGTTTCTCCATCATCATGGCTTTGATTTGCATGTCCCCAGTGGTGAGTGATGATGAGCTTTTTTGTATAATTCCTGACAGTGCATAGCTTCTTGGAGACATGTCCATTCATGTCCTTTACCTATGTTTGTGTTGTTTGTATTTTTGTGCTGAATGAACGTGATTTTAGTAGTAATTCTTTCTACATTCTCTATATTAATTCTTTGTATGTGCATGTGTGTGTTTCTAATATGTTATGTTCTGACATACACTTATATGTTCTGACATTTGTGCACATGCATGATGGAGGCCAACCGTGGCTGTCCCTTCCCAGGTGCTACCCACCTTGTTTTTTGAGACAAGGTCTCTTATTGGTCTGGGCTCACTGATGAGGCTGGCCTGGCCAGCCAGCGGGTCCTGCATAATCAATGTCTCTGCCTCTCCAGTGCTGGGATTACAAGCTTGTGCCACCATGCCCTGTTTTTTTCACATCATTTCTGAAGATTGAACTCAGGTCTTCTTGTTTGTATGGGAAATAGTTTACTGACTGAGCCATCTCCCCAGTCCTTGATACTGATTCTTTTATGGCTTCTTAAAGTTTTGAGTCAGAGTCTTATCATATAGCCCTGGTTGGTCTGGAGTTCCATATGTAGACCAGGCTAGCCTTGGACTCACAGAAATCAGACTGTCTCTGCTACCAAGTGCTTGGATTAAAGATGTAAGCCATCATGCCTGGTACCTGATATTAATTCTTTATTAGGCATATAATTTGCAAGCAACTTTTATTCTGTGTGGGTTGACCTTTTACTGATGGCAACACATTTTGATGTTGACATATTTTAAATTTTAATGATGTTTATTCTTTTTATGTTCGGCCCATGTCTTTGGTGCTACATCTAAGAATTAATTGCCAAGTTAAAAGTCAAGAGTTCTTGCCTTATGTTTTTTATCTTAAAAATTCATAATAGGTTTTGCTTTCTGTTTAGATCTTTTATCCATTTTGAATTGATTTTTGTTTATATTAGGTAATGATCCACTTTATTATTATTGCTTTTTTTTTTTTTTTTGATACAGGGTCTCTTTACATAGCTGCCCTGGAATGTACTAAGTAAACCTGGCTGGCCCCAAACTCACAAAGATCTGCCTACCTCTGCCTCTCAAGTGCTGAAATTAAGGGCATGTGCCACCACTCCTGGCTTCTTTTTTTTTTTTTTTAAATATTTATTTTGAAATTATTTGTGTGTGTGTGTGTGTGTGTGTGTGTGTGTGTGTGTGTGTGTGTGTGTACATGCGCATGAGTGCAGATGCCCATGGGGGCAAGAAGAGAGCTTTGGATTCCCTGGAGCTGGAGTTACAAGCAGATGTGATCCACTTGACATGGGTGCTGGACCCTGAACTTGTGGGTTCTCCACAAAGACAAGCGCTCTTAATTACTATGTTATTTCTTCAACCCTGCCAACTTCATTCTTTTGCAGTGAGAATCTAGTTTATCTGGTACTGTATATTGAAAACATTGTCCTTTCGCATGGATGCTCTTAACACATATAAGTCAAAATGATTTGGCCATGTATGGAAGGATTTGTCTCTGTGTTTTATATTTCTCTGCCATCCCTATGTTAGTCTTTATGCTAGTACAATACTGTTTGGATGATAATAGCTTTATAAGAAGCTTTAAAGTCAGGAAGAGCAAGTTTTCTGGCTTTGTTCTTCATCAAGATTTTTTTGGAGGTATAGGGTGGAGGCTATTTGTCTATAATCCCAGCATTCAACAGGATCAGGCAAGATGATCATAAACTCAAAGCCAGCTCTGATATATACATACATACATACATATGTACATTCTACTACTTAAATATATATTCATATGCACATAGATATGTGCGTACAAGCACACACACACACACACACACACACACACACATACCCCTCTTCCATGTTTTTAACTCAAAATACGGAACCTCAATTTAATTATGAGAAAATAACTGGCCAGTATCAAGAGGCAAGGTTGTCAAGGACAAGAAAAGACAGAAAATGTCACAGATCGGAGCAAACTGTGGGGATATAGCAGTTAAACGCAGTGTGGCACCAATGTAACCCAGCAGTACAGCATCAATGCCCTTGCTCATTCTGACAATGATAGCTTGGTCATGTTAACATGGAAGAAAGCTAGTGAAGCTAGAAGCGTCTAGATACTCTCTGTGCTCTTCCTGCAAATTTTATGTAAATAAAAATGATTTCAAAACAAAGAAGCATTCATGGTTCCTTATCTTAAGACCTTGACCATCACAGCTACCTGGTTCTTACAATTTAACATTGGTAGAACAGAACGTTAGAGTTTTGGAGTGAGCTACATGCACATCAAGTCCACTCTCTAGTTTTCAGTAGTTGAGTACTTCAGGGAGGTTTCACGGTGGCAGATTTGGGAAGGCAAAAGATGAGGTCACTTGGAGATGGAGACAATGAGTCTATTTCTCATGCTGGTGCTTTTTCACTTAAGAGAAACTATATAAGGACAGCAGACAGAACTTGAGAAAATATATAGCATTAGCAAAGGAAATGCAAATCTATGGCATTGAATACAATTGGTATGTTTCTAAAGAGAGTCCTAAACTTACGTTTTAAAATAGTCTATGTGTAATGTGTGTATATGATATATGTGCATATTTATGTGTGTGAGGGCAGGTGTATATATGCCATAGGGTACCTGTGGAGGACTGGAGACAACCTCAGTCCTCACCTTCTACCTTGACACAGGGTCTCTTGTATTCGTGTGTACGATAGTCTAGCCAGCCCACAAACGTGCATGGATTCTCCCATCTCCACCTCCCATCTTGGTGCAAGAGCACTGGGATTACAGATGTGCTACACATCTGGCTTTATGTGGGTTCTGGGGATTTGAACTCAGGTCTCCATATTTTTGCAGTAGGTACTTTACCCACTGAGCCATCTGAGGACACAGAGTTCAATTTATAAAAACCAAGCAATATTTAGAAAGTTCCCAGTCCAATGTCAACTATGTTATACTTTTAGTTTACACTTACAATGCTTTTTGGAAAAATAAGCTGAGAAAATATGTTTAGATATCAGAAGTTGTAAAGAAAATTCATCTGATTTTGAGTTATCTGCAATCTTGAAAAGGAAGTGGAGTCCAGTAAGAGTTCTCCAAATGTCAGTGAAATCTAATTCATGTGACAGCAGTTATGGAAATGTGTGATTACATCTCAGAAGTACATACATCACAGGACCATTGTCTCCTGAAGAAGTTTCTTGCTTTTGAAACTGATATGATTAGTTCTCTTCTAATGCATTTGTGTGTTGTAAATTTACATATTTGTACATTTTCTTTCTTTGTGTACGTGTGTGTGTGTGTGTGTGTGTGTGTGTGTGTGTGTGTGTGTGTGTGTTCCGTGTTCCTTTGTGTGCAGGTGCACATGTGTATGTGTGCACATACATGTGTGTGTGTGCTTGTGCATGGAGGTCAGAGGTTAACCTTGCGTATTGTTCCTCAGGTGCCATCTACTTTGCTTTTGAGGTAGGGTCTCTCATTGGCCTAGAAGTTGCTGATTTTGCTACTTTGGCTGGCCAGTGTCTAAACCCGTTTAAACCTTCCCAGTGCTGGGATTACACATGTGCATCACCACGCCTGACCTTTTTATGTAGTTTCTGGGGATCCAACTAAGATCTTCATGCTATTATGGTAAGCATTTTTGAGTAAGCACTGGCCAGCTATCGTCCTGACCCCCTATATATATTTTTTTTAGCAAATGAAAACTTCTCTATTTTTCCAAGTAGTTTTTTTCAGAAATACATTCCAATGTGTCATCAAAATCCCTGTGTGGAGGAAAGGCTCCTCTGTGAGGATGAGGAACTTTAGGTTGGAGAAGAAAGGAAGGGATAAACTTTGTACAATAACAATAAATCAATATGAGACAAGGCACAAGGTTCTGTCCATAAACTCCACAATCTACAATTCAAAGCACTCTTGTTCTTGACGAACATCTAGCCCCACTGTAACCCAAGGAGGGAGTGAGGCATGAGAGTGTAATCATGAGCCAAGACATACCCAGCCCGTGCAGATGAATAGTCATGGGGATACTTACCAAGCAAAGAGGAGTACAGCCGCATCATTGAAAAGGCAAGGTGGATAGGAGACGTTTGCACCACAAATTTGCCATGGAAGCGATTAAAGTCCAGGCAGGGCTGGACGAGCCACATGAACATGTCCTCAACCTGAGAGGAGAAAGCTCCATGAGACTGTGGAGACAAAGAGCTTGACCCACCTTGGAGGCTGGAGATGCTAGTGCAATTGTTGGCTACTTTTGAGAGCTATTTCAAAATTTACATACTTCAAATTTGATGTTTTGACCATTTCCTGGGCTAGCCACGTGATGCTCTCTCAGGATTTGAGACTGCAGCAGGGACTGGTAGCTCCTAGACCACCACATGACCACCAGGGCCCATCCTTGACAGTGTACTGTGATGCTGCTGATCTACACTATGTGGTACATTAAATAGACTAAATTTTTTTTTTAAGGAAATGGAACTTCATTTCTATAAATACAAAGAACATCCACTCAAGGGTAGTTAAAAGAGGGGCTGGGACCTCAAAGAAACTAGGCTCCCAGGGGATACCCCAACACTGATCATAGGGACTGGGGGATCCCCAAACCTGAGATGGGCTTTGCAGGCCACAGATATTCCCCAATGACTAAATGTATTTTTTAAATTATGATTGTGCAGTGAGTTTGCTTAGACATAACCCCACCTTAAATGGAAGAGTATCTGTATTCACTTAGGGAATACATAGTATTGTGGTAAATAGTGCTGGGGATGAATAATAGAGTAGACAGACTCAGCTCCTGTTAGGAGGAGGAGAGACAGATAATCAGCAAAGAACCAAATATATCACAGGTCATGGAAAGTCTTAGCAGAAAACAAAAATGTTAAATGGTGACTAACAGGAAGGGATTAAGATGGTTCAGGGAAGGCTTCCTGGAGGAGGAAACTTACAGCTTTTTCCTCCCTGTGGCAGTGGGAATTGAGCCCAGGAGATCTCACATGCTGGGCAAATACTCAGTCATTGAGCTACATGCCCAGCAAGGAGATTATATACTGAGACCTGGATGACAAAAGTCTGAATTGGGCAAGACGTTTGTATGAGGAATAACAGGCACAGGTTCTTTCAGGTAGCGAAAGCTGGGTGGGAACAAGACAGGATGGCCCAGGAACAAGGCAGGGCTGGGGCAAGGATCTCCCAGGCTGTGGAGGCAGGAAAGGCCAGACAACAGTGGACTACAGGTTCTGATAAGGGGTCTGAGAACATGGTGGCATCCCCAAAGGACTTGATGGGTAAGGTCTTGGCTACTTCCAGTGTGTGTGTGTGTGTGTGTGTGTGTGTGTGTGTGTGTGTGTGTGTGTGTGTGTGTGTGATGGGATGTATGTGAACATGTACTACATCTTTTTTTTCAGAGCTGAGGACTGAACCCAGGGCCTTGCGCTTACTAGGTAAGTGCTCTACCACTGAGCTAAATCCTCAACCCCAAACATGAACTTCTATAAATGCATGTGGTCATATATATTATATGTGGATATGCATGGTGACAGACATTGGACTGTCCTTCATAACTCTCCAGAGTATTTCCATAGTGGTATGGACTCCAACCCTTTTTTGCTTACTCCAGCAAAGAAGGACAAGAGGTACCAGAAATACAGGCTGTTCCTTCAGCTTCCCTGGTCTGACAATGTGGTCAGCTATCTACCTAGCCTCAACTTTCCTACTTCTGTTATACTTGTTTGTTTATTTATATGTGTATGGTATGGGTGCATATGTGAAGATACATGTGCATATGTGTGTTTAGGCATGTGGAGGCCAGAGGTCAATTTGAAAGTCTTCCTCAGTCATATTCCACTTTCTTGTTGGACAAGGTCTCTTTCTGAATGTGAAACTAACCAGTCTGACTAGATTGGCCGGCTGGAAAGTTCCAAGAATTCTCTTTTTCTCTGGCGCTGGGATTATAGTTGTATGCTACAGTATCCACTGTTCATTTTTTAATTTTTTTTTTGAGACAGGGTTTCTCTGTGTAGCTTTGTGCCTTTCCTGGAATTCACTTGGTAGCCCAGGCTGGCCTCAAACTCACAGAGATCTGCCTGCCTCTGCCTCCCAAGTGCTGGGATTAAAGGCGCGCACCACCACCACCCAGCTATTTGTTTTTTAAAGATGGGCACTAAAGCAAGGATTTTACCAGCTGAGATAACTTCCTAGTTCTCCTACTTCTTTTAGGATGGGAGGAAGGGAAAGGTGACTGTCACTTGTCATACCCACAAGGAGAACATTTCTAACTTTGGAGGGTAGACACAGGGTTGTGGAGTGGGATATGGCTCTTCTAAGGTGTTGTCTTTAGAATTGTAGCTATAGATATTTCTGCCTGTGGGATAGAACAGAAAAAAATCAACACCATGGTCACCATCAAGAATGTTCTTCGGCTCTGGTATCCACTGGGGCGAAGGTAGAACAGGGATTAAAAATAGGCTGTACCATTCCATCGCCATCACGTGAAGAAGAAAGTAAAACATGGCAGGCAGCCTGGGAACGATATAAAGGACTGAAAGGACTGGTGGTGAGGTGTGCCTACAAGGTCCGTGAGATGAGTAGGGACCTAAGGGTGGCATGAGTGTGAAGAACAGGGGTGTCCCAGGCTCTTACCAGTTCCTTGTGCTCATTGGTGAGACAGGAGGGCAAAGTGTCCATGTACGAGTCCTTCAAGGGCTTCCAGCCTAGCTGGTGTGCCTCCATGTAGATCATCCCACACCTGGCGGCACAGACAATTGGTTTTGGTCTATGCCTGCTCATTACTAACCCTGGCTGACATGTACGACATCAACGCACTCACGCAGTATTCTAGGCTTTATTGGGCTTGGGCAGTGCCCTTCATCCAGCCATGTGCCCTCTCTCCTCTTATTTCTCTATGTTAAACACCCTTCCCACGGGAAGAATAGAGTCTCATCAATCTTGGCTTTTTCCTTCTTAGTCATCTAGTATTCTATATGCTCATAAAGTGCACATCTGTGCATACACATACACACAGTTTAAACCTGACTGTTCCCCCACAGCATCGTGTTTTGAATGTTGTTCCCTAGCTGGTGGCGCTAAGGAAATAGGTCACTAAGGGAGAGCCTTTGAAGGTTCTAGCCCCATCTCTGGTTACTGCCTTACTCTACTTCCATGATGTGAACAGCCCCAGCCACACATTTCTGCCGCTGTGATATGGATGGCCCCATCATTTTCTTCCAGGCATGAAGGGATAAAACCCTAACAAATTGTGAGCCAAAATGATCTCTCCTTCCTCTTCTTCCTCCTCTCCCTTATGTTTAAAGATTTACTTTTGTTTTTACTTACGTGTCTGTGTATATGTCTGTCTGGGGGTATGACACAGGTGTGCAGAGACCCAAAGAGGCCAGGAGTATGTGTTGTGTCCCCTGGATACAGGCAGCTGTGAGCCTCTTGACATGGGTGCTGGGAGTGAACTCAGGTCCTCTGGAAGTGCTCTTGACCACTGAGCCAAGGCTCCAGTCCAGCCCTTCCTTTCTAAGCTATTTTCTCCCCCTCCTTTTCCTCCTCCCTCTCCTGTTTAATTTCACTTTGTTTCATTTTCCTCTCATGTCCAGTTCCTTATGTTGCTTCTGTCAGGTCTTTTGGTCATAATGTTGATACAGTAACACACACACACACACACACACACACACACACACACACGCACGCACACATACTCACCTACATACTCACTTATGTGTGAACATGCACACACACGCAATGCATAAAGTGTTTTAGTTCTTTTTGTTTGTTTGTTTGTTTGTTTTAGGTTTCTTTCAAGACAGAGTTTCTCTGTGTAGCTTTGGAGCCTGTTCTGGAACTCACTCTGTAGACCAGGCTGGCCTTGAACTGAGAGATCTGCCTGCTTCTGCCTCCTGAGTGCTGGGATTAAAGGCATGTGCCACCACCTCCTGGCATGTGTTTTAGTCCTTAAACCATTTAAGAGGAGTACTATATTATAGTCAATTTTAAAATCTGTTTATGTGCTGCTGTATGTGTGTATATGATGTGTGTGAGGGCACACATACTACTGGGAACATGTGGAGACCAGAGGGCAACTCTGGAGTCAGTTCTCTCCTTCCACCTTTGCATGGTTCAGGGAATCAACTCAGATCACCAGGCATGGGTAGCAGACTTTACATGCTGAGACATCTCACTGGTCTGCAGCTTACTTTTGTAGTTAGTATTTCCAAGATTTAATCTTTAATCCAGTTATTAAGAGTTATTTCTATAGCTGCATGTCAACGTAGCTCATTTATTTTGTGACATACATATTCATATTGTGATTTCAGATATGCCTTATTCATTCCTCTTGACGGGCATTTGGGCGATTTCTACCTGTTTGCTGTTGAGAGTTCTACTGCTATGAGTGTCTGCTGACAGGTCTCCTATTACTCATCCGTGAAAGCTTCTTAGGGGCATATACTCAGGGGACATGTGCCACCAAGTGAACAAGGCCAGACTATTCCACATTTGTGTGGCCCTCTCTGCAGCCTCACATGTGAGCCCACACAGGTGCACACGCATGCATGTGTGCATAGTCCTGCTGAAAGGACTATGAGATTCAAACAAGACAAGCCAAGTGTATTACTAGTAGTCGTGCCTCAGTTTCCCCATGTATAAAGTAGGGGTGATAATAGTCATCAGAGGGGGCTGTAACTAACCTGAGTGTAGTGTCCAGCTTCTTAATCCTTCATAGGAGCTTTACATGGTAGCTGTTGCTCTTCCAGTTTTCCTACCTTGAACTATAGCAAGAGTACTGTGCTTACCCAGCATTCTCAAAGCCTAGGCATGATGTCTTGTGTGGGGATGGGAGGGGAGGCAAGGGGAGAGGAAGGAGGAGGAGGAGGAGGAGAAGGAGGAGGAGGAGGAGGAGGAGGACGAGGACGAGGACGAGGACGAGGACGAGGAAGGGAAGGACAGGGAAGAGAACTGATGGGGAGAATTTCCTGGGTTCTAGGCAAATCAAAGTTCAATTTCAGGAGATATTCAAACTCTTTTCACTATCAGTGTGTGCTTAGGGCCGATTATATAACAGTCTAAATGAACAAAACATTGCATGGGTGACCACACCTGTGGACTTTTAGTGCTCTTCCTACTGCTTAGGGTGAGTGGACTTCCACCCGGGTGCCAGAGCATCAGCTCACCTGCTCACAGTGGCGGGGGAGGCCTGCTCCAAGTCTGCTGGCTCAAAAATCAGACTCATCTTGGGGCTCATCTGTATGATCTCTCCACTCATTAAACACAGCTGAAAATGCAAGGGTTTTGGGGTGGTGCACAGGGTTAGATACTCTATTCATTGAACACAGCTGAAGGGTGGGGGCAGGGGGCAGGCTTAAATTCCATCTGCAAATGATGGGTTGCACAGGAGACAAAATTGACTCAATGAATCCTACACATAGATATTAAGAACCTACTATGTGCCAGGCAGTGGTGGTGCACACCTTTCATCCCAGCACTTGGGAGGCAGAGCCAGTGGATCTCTGTAATTTTGAGGCCAGCCTGGTCTACAGAGCGAGATCCAGGACAGGCAAGAAAACAACACAGAGAAACCCTGTCTCAAAAAAACAAAAACAAAAACAACAAACAAAAAAACGGAAAAAAAAAGAACCTACTATGTGCCAGGTATCATTTTAAGTGCATAGGATAAAGCAGACAATAATTCCTCTTGGGGTTAATAAGCAAAATACAGAGTGATGAAATCGCTCTGGTGAACATGGAACAGATGGTTGAAAGACTTGTAATTCTAGGTAAGGAGGAAACAATGAATTGCAGCCGGAGGTAAAAAGTGAGGCGTTATTAGTGCTTATGAAGTGTCTCGGTCTCTTTCTTTGTGTTTAACACAGAATAGTTATTATTATTTTACATTTTACTTGGAGACAGATCTCACCATGTTGCCCATGCTGGCTTTGAACTCACTCTTTAGCCCAGGCAGACCTTGAACTGGTGAGTCTCCTGTCTCAGCCTCCTGAGTAGTTGGGATCACAGGTCAGCACCACTAGACCCAACTGAACATAGCATTGACCTGCTTCTCTTTGCCTGCATATGTTTAGCTTGTTTTGTTTGCTCAGGTCTCTGACAAACCGCTGTTTTTTTTTAAACCTCCCAGAAGGTCTAGCCCATGGCTGGGATGGCAAGAATTGCTCCATAAATCCCTTTTAGGATGGAATAAGAGGCCACTAGAGGGCCTTCTGTGTGGCAGGCACATCCCTGTAGCGTGCAGTGAAGACTGACAGGTGAGCCTCAGAACATCCACTCAGGGCCTAACTTGCCACTTGGCAACATGGACTCAAGTGAGACATTTAAATCTTGAGACAAAACCTGAGCCCTGGTCACTCAGGGAAGAAGAGCAAATACCAGCCAATCCCATGGTTCATCCAATTTTGTGGTTAAAAAATTCTGTGTGTGGGTTGGGGATTTAGCTCAAAGGTGGCGCAC
The DNA here is from genome assembly GCF_903995425.1 of Onychomys torridus. Lineage (NCBI taxonomy): Eukaryota > Metazoa > Chordata > Mammalia > Rodentia > Cricetidae > Onychomys > Onychomys torridus. Next base: position 98,110,255 of record NC_050443.1, read on the forward strand.
TTGCCTAGCAAGCACAAGGCCCTTGGTTAGGTCCTCAGAGCTGGAAAAAAATAAAAATAAAAATAAAAAATAAAAAAGTCTGTGTGTTCCTCAGCCATGCCACTGTATGTGTCACCAGAGAGGTCACAGCTATGGTAGAACTGGCACCCCACCAGTTCATGTCATCTCTGAATAACAAATAAAATAGACTCACATCTGGGACTGCAGCTTGACTGATTGGTTTAGACTCTGCATGATTGTAGTTGTTTTCATACTATTTCTTCCTTTGTGATGTTGGGGACAGAACCCAGGCTCTGTGAGGAAAATGCTCTGTCACTGAGCTACACCCCCAAGCCTTTCTATTTATACTTTAAATCTCAAAAAGCTTGCTGACCACAAGTACAAATGGAAGCGTAATTAATGAATTGATAACTATCATTTTGGGGGGAGGGGGCATTTATGCTAGGGTAACAAATTCATGACTTTGTACAGTTTCAATTATTCATGAAAGAGTTTCTACTCTACCCACGAAGAAGTGATGGGCTTGGTAGTTACCTTTTTATTGTCATCCAGGACAGTGTTCATATTTTCAATCCAAACAGCATCCACTGGCCCATCAAATATAATCCATTTACGGTCATCAGTTATGGAAGATGCTTGTTCTCGGAAAGCGTTGGCGAGGACACCATCAGTCCACTCATGACTCACTGCATCGAAACAGCCATACAGCTGCCCCATTGTGATGGCCTTGGGGTTGATGATCTTGAACTCCACAGCAAACTCCTCCATCTGGTTGGCTGGGTGAGAAAGTCCAACCCATTACAAAGGCTTTGGCGAGACCAGAGAACATTGGACAAAAGACCACCAGCTTGGTGAATATACCGTCTAAGGAGTCTATAAAATGATGCTCAATCCTTATAAAGATTGGGATATCTAAATAGATTAGGCCTTATATTTTGGGCTATCAAATTTGTAACCATACTTTCTTTTGAGTCTTGTTTCAAACTAGGCAAATGTCAGATTCATGACTAAAGGAACTGACTTGACTGAGAGGAACTCAAACATTAAAACAAACAAACAAACAAACAAACAAACAAACAAACAAACAGTGCTCCACCAGCTTTCCTTATGTGCCTGGTGGCATAGCCACCCGTGGCTCTGGCCTGGGATAATGAAACCCTGACAGGTGAAATGATTCTGGGGAACCATCACTGTGTTTCTCCATCAAAGGACTAGTTAAGTAATCTTCTCAACTGCTTATAACTGACACTTGTCCTTGAGAAACAAGAACTACTGTTATCAGAAGCCAAGTGGCTGGCAGATGCCATAGCACATTTATTAAGTGACAGAAAATGACATTTTTATATTTTTTTTAATTTAAGAATTATTTTATTTATTTTCACTGTGACAAAAACATATTACATAAAACATTTCTTCATAACCACTGTGGAGTATGCAGTTCAGTGGCATTAGGTACAGAACTTTCTCATTGTTTCTAATAATATTTCAAGTAAGGAAAAGTTGGAGTCCACAGGCCAATAAGAACCAAAGATAATGATGTCGGCTCCTTTCTTCTTAGTTTCTTTTCTCCTTTAAAAATACTTTTATTATTTGTTTATTTAGTGTGTGTGTGTGTGTGTGTGTGTGTGTACCACATGATGCAAGTGCCCATGGAAGCCAGGAGAGGACATTATATTCCACAGAGCTGTAGTTAAAAGAGGATTGAGAGCAGCCAGACATGGGTGTTAGGAACCCAGTTTAGGTTCTCTGGGAAAGCAACAAACATCTCTCCAGCTCCTATTTAGAGTCACTCAAATGCCAAAACTAACACTGTACTTAAATTTGAAATGCCCAAGTTAGTTATTAAGATTGTTAATAACTATTAAGTAGGTGATTAGATCAATCCTCAAAGCAAAAGCTCAAAAAACTCAGTAACAACTTATCATTAAAATTTATTAGAGAACAGTTTTTATCTAGGTAGGGTGGTACATACCTATAATCTCAGCACTTGGGAGACTGAGGCAGGAAGATAATGAGTTTTAAGACAAGTCTGGGCTATAATAGTGAGATCCAGTCTTAAAAAATTAAATCCCCCAAAATAAATAATGAGGAAAAGAAAACTTTTGAGAAAAGGTCTATTTCATAGATCTGGATGTTCTGGAACTCACTATATAGATCTGGCTGGCCTCCAACTCACAGAGATCCGCCTGCCTCTGCCCCCTGAGTGCTGGGATTACAGGCGTGCGCCACCATGCCTAGCAAGAAAATATTTCTAAATGGAACCTAGGCCCACTGGAAGAGCGACAATCACTCTTAACTACTGAGCCATAACTGAGCCATTTCTCCAGTCCCAAAGAAAACAATTTTAGTTCAAGTTCTTGTATAAACTATGTGCAACATAGAATTGCTTTTCAAAGTTATATACTTGCATATTCTACAGAAAAAGAAACCCATACTGTTCATTTGACGACAATAAATAGGTCCTGTTTGTTAAGTTGGCACCATGTATTTACCTACATTAGTGATTCACAGAGTGTGTTCTGCTTTCAACTCATGTATCCACACCCAAGCTGGCAAAACTCTTTGCCTGGCATTGTATCCACAGAGTCAGACAACTGTACAGGAAGTCCTGACTCCCTGGAAGCCAAGGGTGCAAGCTTTACCTGCATGTAAATCACCCAGAGCTGCAGCCAGAACTTTATAAGCTGATGTCTTGCCGCCCATAGGATCTCCAACAATCATGTAGCCATGTCTTACCAGCATCATCTCGTAGATCTGGGAAGAGAAATCATACAGGGAGTCAGTCCTGGCACACTGACCTGTGCTCAGAGGCCAATGAGGGGCAGACATCAGATCTTCAAGGTCACCTTAACACAAGAGCTGCGGCCCTTTTAGTGGTCTATTGTTTAAATATGTCCTAGTTAAATATAGATGTGCCCTGGATTGCCTATTAGATATGAGGTACTATATGGTCTTCACCTTTCTACAGGCTAATTATCACATGATTGCTCAGATGATCCCACCGAATGCCTTCAACCTATGGTGGAAGGAGAGAACCAACTTTTGAAAGTTATCCTCTGACTTCAATACTACCATGCCTACATACACACAAATAATAGGCAAAATTTAAAAATTAAAGTTTTAAATTACATGAAATATTTATACATATTTTGGGGGTATATTATAATTATTTGACACATTTACAGAATGTATATTGACCAAATCAGGGTGATTACATAACTATCTCCCAAGACTTGACTATTTTTAGGAACTCATGAGAATTAAAAAGTAGATGGTGGCCACTAGAGGCAGGAAGGGGAGTGAGGTTAGATTACTGATGCCCCCAAATTAGGTTGTCGTGTTTTATAGTGGATCAGGGCAACTATAGTGGATCACAACACTTTTTTTCTTATAAATATACTTACATATACACCCATCTTAATAATTTATTAGATATGACATTTACCTTTAAAGAGGAAAAGAAAATTGGGGGGTCATTTTAGCAACCCGCATTTTCTACTGGAAATGCCCATCAGGAGGTTGACTGTTGTGACCTGACTGTCGCTCTCGGTTGATTAAAAGGTACCTTCTGAGCCAGGCTGCAGCATGTGGATCGCATTCCATGTGAATTCGGCCCTCCCTTAAGGCCTCTAGTGGTTGGAATGAGAAGGTCCTCTACAGACTGGCGTCTGAACACTCGGTCCCCAGCTGATGAAGCTGACTGGGGAGGCTCTGAGTGTGGCCTGACTCGGGAAGTGTGGCACTGGAGGTGGCAGTGAAGTTGAAAGACTAGGGCCACCTCTAGTTCACACACACACACACACACACACACACACACACACACACACGTTGTTTAGTGCTCACAGCTGACACATGAGACCTCTGCTTCTTCGTCCTTGCTGCCAGGCCCACTGCCTGCTGCCACCACTCCCCGCCATGATGGACTGTCGTCCCAAATAAACTCCTTCTTCTACCAGTTGCTTTACCACAGCAACAGAAAAGGAACCAATTCAAATATCAACAGAAAAGGAACTAATCCAAATATCAACAGCAGTTTTCATAGAAGGCCCCCCCCACCACCACCTTTGTTTGGTTTTTGTTTGGTTTTTTTCAAGACAGGGTTTTTCTGTGTAGTTTTGGTGCCTGTCCTGGCTCTCGATCTGTAGACCAGGCTGGTGTTGAACTCACAGAGATCCACCTGGTTCTGCCTCCCGAGTGCTGGGATTAAAGGTGTGCGCTATCATTGTCTGGCGAAGCCCTTTGGTTTTTTGCGTTTTTGTTGTTGTTGTTGTTGTTGCTTTACATTTCCTGACCTTCCTTTCTGCCTGTGACGAGTAGCTCATATATCTGAACTGCAAATATTCTCATTTTTATTTATGTGAAAAAACTTCCCCTTTAGACTGTGAGGCCATCAGAGAAAAGAGACACAGAAGCTTTGTATCTTAAAGGTCAAGTTCTCATTATGTTTCACCTTGGAGGTGAGCAATGAGGAGGACTAAAGAAGGCAATGATAATGGGATGATAGAGGGAGAGAAACATGGACGTCAGCAAATATTTACTGAGCATCTGCTGCACACTGGGCTCTAGGTGCCATAGACATAGAAAGAACAAAACAATAAATTCCCATCCATCAAGAAAGCTTTATGTTCAAGTAGATTGAGAGACATTTGAGTGAAGAGAGGTGGAAACAGAACAGAAGGCAGTAATGACTCAGTAGCTCTTGCTCTCCCAAAAATGACTATGCAGATATCAAGATATAAAAAGACAGGTAATTCTAGATACCTTGTTTTTGAAGATTTAACTTTATTTTTGAAAATCAGCACTAAACTACATAAAAATCTACCCTTTGCAAATTACTTTGGAATACATTAAAAGCAGGATGGATGAATGGATAGATGGATGGATGGATGGATGGATGGATGGATGGATGGATGGATGGATATACAGTTGAATAGGTGGATGGCTGGGTAGATGTATAAGTGGTTATTTTGTTGAATGGATGGATAAACAGGCAGATGATATAAGTAGGTATATTGTTGGATGGATGGACAGGTAGAGAGTTAGGTGGAGGGATGGATGAGCAGATATATGTATGGTTGAATAGATGGCTGGCTGGTGGATGTATGGATGAGTGGATACATAACTTGGGTAGATGGATGGATGATAATGGGTAAGAAAGTAATAAAATAAGTATAAAATGTTCATTGTAAAATCTAGGTGGATAGGGGTATTGTATTAATAGTTCTTTTCATTTTTTGAAATTTAAAATATTCCATAATAAAATATTAAAAATAAAAGCCCAGGCCTAGTGAAAAGGATAGTCCACCTGTAAAATAAAAAAAATAATTCAGATTCAATATCAGATTAAATAATATATTTTTAAAAACTGAGCTCAGGGGTTGGGGATTTAGCTCAGTGGTAGAGCGCTTGCCTAGCAAACGCAAGGCCCTGGGTTTGGTCCTCAGCTCCGATAAACAAAACAAAACAAAACAAAAACAAAAACAAAAAACTGAGCTCAACTGGTGATATACTGGGGAGAAAAATTATTGTTACAAGAAGTTAGTTTGATCTTAGAGTCTGAAGACCTGGGTCCTACTTTGACCTTTGCTTCAATTAATACCACCACTGTGAGAAATGACAAGGTAGATAAAGGAGATCACACACACACACACACACACACACACACACACACACAGCTCCACCCACTGTCTAGTGCTTTGTATGTATGCTCTCTCAAAAGTTACGTGATAGAGAAGCTTTTCCTCCTCCCATTTTACAGGTGAGAAAACTGAGGCCCGGAGAGGTGAAATAATTTGCCTCAGATCCCACAGAATAATCTTACAGCAGTGAGATTTGAACCTGGGTCTGTATTAATCCTAAATCCAGTTCCTCTCTGGACCTCAGTACTCTTGAGAGGTCTAGTTTAGATGGCATTTGTGGTCTCTGTGACTCTGATCTGTGAGTCTGAAGAGAAACCTATTGAGCATATTTCATTGGATTTATTATTACAAATTATAAGCCAGATTACACAGAGAGTTGTCCCAGAAAGGAACCCCAGGACTCACATGAAGCTTTGTGGAGTCTCCACAAGGTCAGGGACAAGGAGAGTCTATGATTTCTGATTCACATCTGGTCTGTGGCCTACTGATGTGATATCCTAGCTGATGTGACTGGGGTGGGGCTGATTTCATCTTTACTTGGTCATGGTCTAGGTTTTAGCTCAGTCATTGCTTCAGAATTGGTCACGTGACATCATCAGAGTCATCCAAATGTTGAGAGTTTGGTGTGTGTGTGTGGTGTGTATATTTGTACACGTGTGTGGACACTTATGTGGAGGCCAGAGACTGAAACTGTGTGTCTTCTATTGCTCTCCACTATCTTCAGGCATCTTCTGGAACTGGAAGCTCCCTTATTCAGATAGACAGCTGCTAGTGGCTCCAAGGTCCACCCACCCATCTCTACTGGCTCCCCACCACTGCTGATGTTACAGATGTTTGCAGCCAGGTCTGGCTTTTATGTGGGTGCTGAGGAACAGAACTCTGGTCTTTAGGCTTGTCAGTGGCACTTCACCCACAGAATCACCTCCCTAGCACTTTGAACATCTGGGGAGGGGCAATCAATCTTTTTCCTTCTGTGACAAAATCAATTCTGAAACTACTGAGGTGGAGGTGGGATAACTAAAAATGAACTTTAAACACAGGGAGGGAGGTTGGGCTCACAGACAAAAAGAGCAACATGCCCAGTGAAGTTACCCAGAAACTTGGATCCCGCTGTGCCTGAGGCTAAAACATTCCTGTACTTTTCAGGTTAGCTGAGTAAAATCCTGTTCTTGAAGGCTAAGGCAGTCTGAGTTGTGTAGAGACCCACAGAGGTGTACTAGTAGAATTTACTCAGGGTCAGAGAATCTGAGCTTGCTTTACCAGGCAGGGCTGCATAAAGGGATGATTTGACCACATGTGTGGTTACCAGGTGTTTGGAAGGGTCTACACTTTTTTGTGTGGTGTGCTTTGATCTAGCAATGGAAAAGTCTTTTGCCTGCCCCTTGGCTTGTTTTTAAAAAGCCCTTTGAAAAGGCAGAAGGGGCCCATTGGGTTTTGATCCAGGTCCTCCTGAAGCTATCCTGTGTTTCTGTCTTTCTCCTCTTCGCTCTTTCTATCTAAGTTTCTTATGCCTCTCTCCTCATAGGAACCCTTTTAAAAGGTGGGAGCTGGCCTCCCACAGAGTTGGAATTGTGAGTCCAGAGTAATGAAGAACTAATGTTTCCCTAGGCTTTTCCCCAAGAAGATGGCCATAGGAAAATTGCCGGCGTTTATTTTATTTTACTTTGTTGTTTTCATTGAGATAGACACATCCACAATATTTTAGTCCAAGCTGGCCTCCTGGGAATCACACATGCACACCATTACACGCCTGGGTCAAACGCTGGATTATAAACTCTATCTTGTAGAAATAAAAGGCTAATGGTATGATAGATTGCTAAGTGGGTCTTTTAGAGCCCTTGCTACTCAGGCCTTTATGGTTGCTGTTAGTCCATCTCACATCTGCCCTAGGTCTTTCTCATACTTGACTCCAGCAGACAGTAGGTACAGTCCACTGGGCATAAGGAACCAACCTGGATAATTTTCCCGATAAACCAAGGCACCGGCTGCAGCTTCATCTTCCTGATGTTGTCGTTCAGCACTTCCAGGAAAACTTCATAGTCTGGCTTTGGAAGAACAACTCCGGGAAACAGATCTGAGATAATTCCCTGTCCAAAAAGAATTCGAGAGAAAGGGGGAGGTGGGGATAGCCGATAGGTTAGCTCACCGTTTCCTAAACGGTGAGATCCACAACAGAAGAAATGTTAGAGAATTTGCAAAGATTGTTTTTCCTGGACTGAAAAATGCCAAGTCTATGAACCATGATTTCCCTCCCAAATAATTTTAGAAGCCAGAAAAGATTTAATAAGTCCATAGTGCTGTTTTCTAGTCATGCCACAGACTAACAAGATGGACAGTTCCCATCTTTATGGTGCTCACAGCCTGATAAGGGAGAGAGGCCTTAAATTAGTTATGAAAGAAACTAATTTCATTAGGTAAAAACCATGGCCTAGATCAAAAACAAACTGTGAAAAGATTTTTATTAAAATTTGGAACTAAGTAGGGACTTTTGCATTTTTACTATTATTTACATGGAAAGGGTTGGGCAAACGATGTCATGGGGTGGGGAGAGTCTCAGTCACTAAAGCACTTGCTATGCGAGCGTTAGGGCCTGGTTTAGATCCTGAACACCCATGGAAAAAGCCAGTTGTGGTGACATGTGCCAGTAATCCCAGCTCTGGGAAGGCAGAGGCCAGCAGGGGTCTTGGAGCTCACTGGCCAGACAGTCTAGCTGATTTGGTGAGCTCCAGGTTCACTGAGAAACTCTCCTACAAAATATAAGGTGGAAGGCCCTTCTTGATGGTTCATACCTTGAATCCCAGAACTCAGGAGACAGTGGCAGGCAGATCTCTGTGAGATTGAGACTAGGATGATCTAGATAGTGAGAATCTGTCTTAAAAAAGAAAAGATGGCCAGGTGGTGGTGGCACACACCTTTAATCCCAGCACTCGGGAGGCAGAGATAGGTGGATCTCTGTGAGTTCAAGGCCAGCCTCATCTACAGAGTGAGTTCTAGGACAGGCTCCAAAGTTACAGAGAAACCCTGTCTCAAAAAAAGATGGAGAGCAATAAACGATGGCCCCTGAGATGAACCTCTGGCCTCTCCATGCACTGACATACCCACTCTCAAAAGTGGGATGGCTGGAATGAGAAAGGGTGTCAGGAAGTGGAAGATGTGGGAAGATGCTGACAAAAATACTTCATTCTCCAAAGTTGAGCCTGAGTCCTTGGCCATGGCCCCATGACAGTGTACCTGAAACAGAGGGACGTCTTGAGCCAAGAACTTGGCCAGGTTGACATCCAGCAAGGCCCGGAGCAGCAAAACACTTTCATTCTCCTCAGGATACTTAAGTTTCAGATTGCCTGCGGCTGTGAGCACAGACTTCACAGCCCGCATGCCGTAGTCATAGTGATGCTGGGAAGAGAGTTGCTCAGAGCACAGGCGGTAGGTGGCGACAATCTTCTGGGCAAGACTGCACAAGGGCAAAGACATGTCTTCAGTCCTCACTGCAGCCCCTTCAGACACTAGCCTTGCCCATGGACTTCATGAGCAAGTCTTTTGACCAGAGCCACCATAGAGAGCTAAGGAAACACAACGCTTTCAAAGATAGGATGAAAGCAAGCGAGCACATATATCCAATATATACTTTAAGTGAAGTTACATTATATGCTTTATGTGTGTGTGTGCAGGCACACACAAGATTGAAATACTGCATTTAACTGTTAGCCCTGTCAATCCCTGAAGAGTAAGGGTAAGGTTTAGTGGGGGTATATTTACCTTTCCCACTTCTGTGATACTACAACATTGTGTGATATCTGGTTTGCTTTTTACTTCAAGAAAGCTAATTCAAAAGTGTCACATACCCATCATATTATGCACATATGTGCATGTACATCTACTTCTTGGTCTTTCTGGACACATGGCTGAGAACCATAATTCTCAGACTGCTGTATAATTAGAGGAAGCCACACTAATGTGTTCTAGCCAGTGTCGGGTGAACAAGTGATATATGTCAGGTCAAGGCTGGCCCATAAAAATCTCCTCCACAAGACATCCCATGCCACATGTTGTGGCCATGCTGTAACTATCCCAGTTTCCTAACTCACCCACTGAGACGTAATGCTCCTGACCAGAAATATACATCTGGGATTTTGAGTAGGTGTAAAACAAATGTCTGTCATGCTATGCCATTGTGATTAGGGCATCAGGGTTGCCTAACTAATACACTTAGGCATATTGCTTTAGAAAATGGAGTCACTTTTGAAAATAATTAATGAAAGATTTCATGCCATTCATACTTTAGCCCAGGGATTAGCATTAGGCAGAGGGTGAATAGAATAGTCAAACACATGCGATCTGGGTCTACCATAGGAAAAAATAACCCCATAGTTCAGAGGAAGCCTCATGCCAAGGACAGGTGATAAATCCTGTGAAAAATTCTCTTAGGTTACACATAAAGAACACCTACACACTGCCCTAAAGAGATATTTATTGCAACAACAAAATCTATTGATTGCAGGAAAAACAAAGTAAAACAACAACAACAACAAACAACAACAACAACAACAACAACAAAAAAAACCCCACAAAACAAAAAAAATGTCAAACTTGGGCTGCGTCACAATTCTTGGTGTGTGTGCTGTTGTGAGTATATACAATCACACAAAAAGATGGTGATCACTGTGTGTTTTGCAAAACTGGGGGATGCTTGAATCAGAAATAACACTGTTAATTTATAGTAAATAAATGTTATATTGCTAACCATTTAACTAAATTGTTAAATTCATTAATTAATACTACATTTTTCTCTGCAACTTTAGACTCATTTCATGGTTTATCGTCTTGTTTTAAGCCATTTAGTGATATGGGGGTAGATGTGTTACCATGAGAGGTGGGAAGGATATGAGTGGCTACAGTTTTTACAGTGTTTGGGTGTGTATAAGCAGAGAAGAGTCCTTTTCATGAGCATCTGGGCCTTTTCTCAGTCAAGACCAAAGTCAGAGCCATATGTTCTCCAATCAGCTAAAATAAGGTCTCGTGAGTTTTTATTCTTTTCCCCCAATGATCTACCTTGAATCTACCACACACAAAGTTTCTCTTTAAGGGCATCTAGAACCTACTGGAAAACAAATGTAACACACCTCCTAGAGTCCAGAAAGCCCATAGAATAGAGGGAGATTTCGCCAATGAGAGCGTAATCTGGCACCATCATGGCCACTGTTCGGAATAAGGCCTGGAAAGGAAATAGCCAATTAATAGAGCACACAAAATGAATACTTGGAGGAGGCACATCTACAGAGACAATGAGAAGTCATGTGATCATCCAGTCAACCCATTGACATTTGAAGGGAGGAGGGTCAGAGGAAATGTTAATGCAGATAACCTCTGCACTGACTTGGACTAAGTTATGTGCTATTACACTGGGTCTCTCAGAGCTGTGTGGAAGGTTCTAAAAGTTGGTTTCACAACCATACTTCACTCTGTATCAAATGAGGACATCTTATAGCATCACCTAGCTTCTCAGCATTCCATCAGATATCAGAAGTCATTTTGGAATGCAAGACCAGCATGCAATATGAGAATTCTCATGAAATCAGGCAAAAGTGGATTTGATTTTTGTTCTGATATAGACCAGTTTGGGCAAGTTTCATAATCTGAAACTTCAATATTTTTTCGTCAAAATGAACTAATAGCTTTAGGCCTTTGTAGAAATGTCCTGAGGACAAATGATATAGTATCAGTGAAGTGTTCACAAACAAATGTGGCCCATTGTGGTGGTTTGAAGGAAAATGGCCTCCAAAGGGAGTGGCACTATTAGGAGGTGTGGCCTTGTTGGAGTGGGTGTAGTCCTGTTGGAAAAAGTATGCCACTGTGGAGGCAGGCTTTGAGGTCTTGTATATGCTGAAGCCACACCCAGTATCTCAGTTTACTTCTTTTGCCTGCTGATCAAGATGTAAGCACTCTTAGCTCCTTCTCCAGCATCATGTCCGCCTGCTTGCTGCCTTGCTTCACCATGCTGATAATGGACTAAACCTCTGAACTGTAAGTGAGCCACCACAATTAAATGTTTCCCTCTATAAGAGTTGCCATGGGCTGGGCAGTGGTGGCGCATGCCTTTAATCCCAGCACTCAGGAGGCAGAGCGAGGTGGATCTCTGTGAGTTTGAGGCCAGCCTGGGCTACCAAGTGAGCTCTAGGAAAGGCGCAAAGCTACACAGAGAAACCTTGTCTTGAAAAACCAAAAAAAAAAAAGAGTTGCCATGGTCATGGTGTCTCTTCACAGCAATAGAAACCCTAAGATACTCATAGTTAGTAATCAATGAACAAAAGCAACTCTATATTTACCTTAGAACTTAGAGAAGGGACTTACTTCACTCTTACAGTTAGTTAGCTGGAGAAAGAGAGAGAGAGAGAGAGAGAGAGAGAGAGAGAGAGAGAGAGAGAGCCAGGACTAACACAGGTTTCCTCACACCATTGCTTTCTACTTCCTATAATGTCTGTCTCATGAGAGTTTCTTGTACAGGTCTACCATGGCTATTGGTTAGGGTGAGTGCAAAGAGTAGTTACTACACCTGGGTTTTTAAAAAGAGAAATGGAGGTCCAAATTCTAATTTGACACTCACTAGACTATGTCAGTTAACCTAAACAGACCTTGGTAGAGGGGAATCTCAATTTAAGAATTGCCTCTATCAGATTGGCCTCTGGGCATGTGTATGAGGGCATTTCCTTGATTTTTGATTGATGTGAAAGGACCCAACTCACTGTGAGAGTGCCATTCCTAGCCTGAGCTATAATAGAAAGGTAACTGAGTAAGCCAGGGAGGCCAGTAAGCAGTGTCTCTCCAACAATTTCTGCTTCAATTTCTACTTCAGTTTCTTGCTTGAGTTTTTGCCCTGAATTCCCTCAAAGATGGACCATGACTTGGAGGTGTAAGCTAAATAAACTCTTTCCTACCTGTCTTAGGGTTTCAATAGCTGTGAAGAGACCATGACCATGGCAACTCATAAAGGAAAAACATTTAATTGTGGTGGCTCACTTACAGTTCACAGGTTTAGTCTATTATCATCATGGCGGGAAGCAAGGCAGTATGTAGGTAGACATGGTGCTAGAGAAGGAGCTGAGAGTTCTTATATCTTGACTCACAGGTAACAGGAAGTGATCTGTCTCACTGGGTGTGGCTTGAGCATATATGAGACCTTAAGACCTGCCTCCACAGTAACACACTTCCTCCAACAAGGCCACACCTCCTAATAGTGCCACTCCTTTTGTGGGGCATTTTTTTTTCAAATGACCACACTCCCCCACGTTGGTTTGGTCAATGTTTTATTGAAGCAAAAGAAAGCAAAAAGGGGCCTCAACCTACAGGGGAGGAGCACTTGAAAGATCTTCCTGCCTATTTTCTACTCTGAGAGAAAAGTGGTCTATCTGAACAAGATTTCCTGGATCCTAATCACAATGCATTTCTAGCAGGTAGAGCAACATGTACGAAAGTCAGTGATGAGGATGCGGTCATATCTCTCTTATCATTTCCATCTAAGGGAGTGGATAAATCCACAAAGAAACAGTTCTGGAAGTTTCTCTCTGTGGTCACTCTTTTCAAGCAACTGGGTGGCAGACATTGTTTCCATAAAAGGCCTAACCATCTTACATCCTTTGGATTTGTGCTTCCATGAAAGCAGCATCCCAAGGCCAGCTAGGACCATCTACCATTGAAGAGAGCCTATCTGTCTCTCTCTCTTCCCCTTCTGAGGCACTTTCCTTCTTCCACTAGCAACAGGGCCTCTAGATATTACAGTGGCTGTGGCTCAGGCCAGATCAGCAATAGCTGCTGGGTACATGAATACTCTGCTTCTTCTCCAGTGGGTTGGAACAGTATGCTTTAGAAAGGAAATGACTTGGGTTTTATCAGTTTAGTAATAAAGGGGTTGATCAATAATGTTCATTCTAGGTTTGCCAGAGTTCTCTGCGTTTAAATTTGGTGTTCTCTCATAAATAGATGCTCTTTGTTTGACCCTGAGTAATTCTTTTTGCAATAAGCCCGGATGTAAAAATTAGATGACTTGATGTAACAGTACTAATTTCTATCCTCCCTGGAAGAAAACAATGAAACGTAACAACTCCTTCTTGGCAATAATAGGTTGGAGATAAGAGATGGCTGTGCCTTAGCATTCACCAGTCTCTACCATGCCTGGCCTACTTTTCTTTCTATCAGCTGTCTGACCACCATAGATAACTGAAATATTGACTCTTACTATCTTACTGCCATCCATCTTTATACATTTATTCTTCCTTGCTGTAAGGGAGGTGTTCTAGGACCAAATATTATCTTAGCCCTGGAAATATTAGCTATTTCTTCTATTGGGCTCTCTATAAGATCTTCGGGAGAAGCTTCTATACTATAAATACATCTATGCTATATAAATCAGTGTCAACATTTACCTTAAGGTTATCTGGCAGCTCAGCTCTACCAGCATACCCAGGGTTCATGGTGATGAAGACGGCACAGGTTGGGTTCAGTGAGAGCTCAGTGCCTTCAAAGATGAACACCTTCAGCTTCCGGATAATGGCTTGTTGGATGCTGAGAATCTGCTGGGCTACCACTGACAGTACTTCCACCTATGGAGAGAATACCCCACTGAAGTGTGCTCAGCCAGCATGCTCCCTCACTCAGCAAGGAAGGACCTCAGCCACCTGAGAACTAGACTTTTATGCTCAAAATGACAAGTATGATTTGGGGCTTTGGCAAAGTAAAGGGAAATAATATGTGTTTGTGTGTGTTTGTGTGTATATGTATGCTGTGGGAGGGTCTTGCTGTATGCTGTGACTATATGTTGCTACCATTGGTTAATGAAGAAGCTATTCTGGCCTATGGCAAGACAGGCTGTAGCCAGGTTGGAAATCCAAGAGAGATACAGAGAGAAGAGGGTGGAGTCAGGGTGGATGCCATGCAGCTACCCAAGGAGCAACATGCCAGCAGACTGGTAATGCCACAGCCAGCTGGCAATACACAGATGAATAGAAATGAGTTAATTTAAGATGAAAGAGATAGCTAGCAAGAAGCCTGAGCCATGGACCAGACAGTTTGTAATTAATATTAAGCCTCTGACTGGTTATTTGGGTACTAGCAGATGGGAAAGATTTATCTGGCTACATATATGGGGTGTGTGTGGATAAGACATTTTTTTTTTTTTTTTTTGAGCTGAGGATCAAACCCAGGGCCTTGTGCTTGCTAGGCGAGCACTCTACCATTGAGCTAAATCCCCAACCCAAGACATTTCCATAGTACATTATCTTAGCATGGTTCTTGGCATCTAAGAGGCATTCACTGTCCACCAGTTCAAATCTCATGCTTATATTTCTGATTTCTACTCTCTATCTAAATAGAATCAATTGATTCTTTTTGTGACTTGTCTTTTTTATTTTTATTTTTTTACCTCTACTGTAGACTTATATTTTGTTTAATTTTTATTCCTTTTATTGGGTTGCAATCATCTAAAAGGCAAGATCATATCTTACTCATCTTTGTCCCATGAACATACACAGTTACTGGCATGAACTAGCTGCCCAACTAAATTCTGAGAAGATCAGTGAATGGATGAATATGATAGGAAGGTTGGTGGATGTGTTTAAAATACACATGCTCTCTCCGTGTAGCTGTTTATGTTTAGTATGTAAGTACCTACTCCATGCAAGAGCCACAGAGAAGACACAGACTCTGTTCTTAAGAGTTGGGAGCTCAGAAAAAGGCCCCTCCATGTCCAACCCCTTTGTTACATCCTCTAGAAGGAGAGTTTACCTCAATCCTGTTGAATTCATCAAAACAGGCCCATGCTCCAGCTTGGGCCAGCCCCTTGAAGAACTTCCCCATGGCTTTATAATCCAAACCATCAGAGCAGTTGAAGACCACACACTAGAAAGAGTGAAGATCCAGGGTAAATTTCCTCATAGCTGAATAATCAGAGCCAGAAGCCAGGAGCAAGGCTCCTCCCCCACTCTACCAGGTGAACTGGGCTCCCATTTTGACTGTTAGGCAAAATCACCTTGAACTTCTTGCTCTTGGGGTCCAGAGAGAGGTAGGAAGAGAGGGTAGAGACAGGTAGAACTTCCATACCTGCTTGGCCAAAGCTTTAGCCAGATCTTTGGTGGTCTCTGTCTTGCCTGTCCCAGCTGGACCCTCCGGGGCGCCTCCAAGGTTCAGCTTCAAAGCTCCCATTAGAGTCCTAAAGGGAAACAAACAAACAACAACAAAAACCGAAACCCAAACCAGCAACTCAGCGTGCAAATCTTGAGATACAGTCCTGGCTTTTGTTTATTTTGATTTCTGTAAATAGATGTCCTCTTCAATTACGTAATGAATACATCATCACTGTAAAAAATTGGTTTTGCTCAGCATTGCAATTTCAGAGCTTAGCACAGAGCTTGGTGCATGGCAGAGGCCACCCATACACAGTTGCCTGGAAGAATGACTGAAGGAATAATGGGATACTTAGGTGGATCTAAGTGAACCAAACAGAAACAAGAAAAATGTTCCAATCAATCCTGCATTCCAGAGCTCACCAGCACTGATGGAATAGAGACAACAAACACATGTGTCCCCTTGGAGTATGACCTGAGCTTAGCAACCACCTTTTAGTTCAATTCATATCCTCAGTGAAAGAACACAGCATTCAGCAGTGCAAAGCAGATGTTAGAAATGAATGATGTGGAAACTGATCCCAAAGTCCTTGGAATGAGTCTTTGTAACTTCAGTGACATGGTAACTTGTTTCCACAGCTCTAATAAGATTTAGGGTTGGCTGATGTCATGCATGGTGCACAGGCGCGTTCAAGCCATTACTGTTCTTTATGACTGTAGCTAATAATAGTGTGTGGTAGTCAGGGTTTTTGATGAATGAGTAGATTATAGTTGCTCCCAGCACAGGGGGAGTATAGATGGTTATGTCAGATGATGGACATTTGTCATAATCATTCTGTCGTGTGTGTCATTTGTAATATCATGCTGAAGATCTGAAGGCTGTGCAATAGACCGTCTTTCCAAAAGGAAATTGCTGGATAATGATCAGAATAAACGAATGATGAATTAAAACCTGAAAACAAGGGATTGATAATAAAGGGGCAAATGAATTGATTGGACAGTTCTTAAAAGAGGTACACATGTCAAAAAAAGTGTGGGGGGGGCAGTCAGGGTCTTTAATCATTAAGGAAGTCCAAATTCACTCAAGTCAGAATGGCTATCATCAAGAACCCAAACACAACAAATATGGACAAGGACAAGTGTGGGAAGGTGGGGGAATTTAACTTTCATACACCATTGGCAGGAAATGTTAGCTCTGTGCAGCCACTCTGGAAACAAGTATGGAGTTTCCTAAAAACCTGAAAGTAGTTCTACTGTATAAAGGAGCCATAGCATCGCTAGGGGTATACCTGAAGGAATCGAAGCCAATGTACCTCAGGGACATTTGCACATCCATGTTTACTATGATACTATGTATAGGGCAAAATTAAAAGCCAGCAGAGGTGTTCATCAATAGATGAATAGATAAAGAAAAATGCAATATATATAACAAAAGATAGTTTTATTCAGCCTTAAGTAAGAGTGAAATTCTGTCAATTGTAGTAAAATGATTGGAGCTGGAGATTATGATGTTAAGCAGAAAAAGACATTCAGAAAACAAAGTCAGGATTTCTCCCTTGTGTGGGATTTAGATTTGGGAGAAAAAAAGTGACTACTTAGGGAGACAAGAAAGGATGCTTATAAATACAGTATATTTTTGCATGAAAATGTAACAAAACCATTGTATTCTGTAAGTAATAAGTGATATATGCTAATAAAAAGAAAACACATTATTGGAAAAATCTAAATAACCTTAAAGAATAATACTTTGAAGTATTTTTACAGTCTAGATTTGTACTATAAGGAAAAATACAAATCACAGAAAATCCAAGCATAACAACATTATAAAGTTAATGAAATGCAGGGACCTAATGTAAGGAGCTGTGAGCAAAATGGCCAAGCACTATGCTAAGTGAAGAGAAACTCCTTCTCTCCACCGGACTGGATGCAGAGGCTGGAGATGCCCTGCCTGGGGTCTTGTTGGTTTTATTTTCTTGTAGTGCTGAAAATGGCCTTGCCTGCTTGCTAGTCAAATGCTCTCCCTCACAGCCAGATCCCCAGTCCTGCTTGTCTGTGTCTTGACCTCCAGGTCTATCCCATGGCCATGGGCTCTCCAGGTATCACACTGAATTTGGCTGTTGCTGAGCTTTCTACTTAAGCAACCTGTGACTATCTCACTCATACACCAGTGTTCTGCTAGCTGGTTCTGATTAATTTCTCCATACTGGCATTCCCACTGGGTTCCCGTTCCTAGCCAATTCCATTTGTGGTTGGTGCTAAGAACTAAAAGCAAACTTCTGAAATGTGAGATTGAAACATAGAGGGTAACAGACCTAAGACACTGTGACCTGCCCAGTGCCTTTCCTTCCTAAATTCTCTTTCTGTCCTTTCAGCTTGGGACTCCAGACCTTACCTGTAGCAGCGGTCTGTGAGGGGAGTGATGACCAGACGGGGAGAGTTGCCCAGGTACTCATAGCCATACAAGGCTTCTGTGGTTATCATCTGCACATGAACGTCCTTTG
The DNA here is from genome assembly GCF_903995425.1 of Onychomys torridus. Lineage (NCBI taxonomy): Eukaryota > Metazoa > Chordata > Mammalia > Rodentia > Cricetidae > Onychomys > Onychomys torridus. The sequence continues at coordinate 98,128,507 of NC_050443.1, forward strand.
CCTCCCAGTAGTACCGCAGCTGTGAAATCCACTGGAAATCATTGAGACTGAAGACCTGATCCTCTGCCAGCTTGGCCACCACATCACGGGCTAGTGGGACACCATGAGGAGACATCCATATGTGGAGTCATCAGAATTACCCTCCCTCTCAGACTCCTCAGGCAGAAGAGGATGCTGACCACATTCTCAGTCTCTGCTATTTCAGGCTCTAACATCCTGCAGGCAGCAGCAGCAGCATTCACAAGCTGGACTTGGCTTTTTCAAGCAAAGGGGCAGGGAAGGCTGTGCTGCTTTCTCTCAGGAAGTAGAGTAGAGGGTACTGAATGTGTGCTCTGAAATCGGGTGGCCTGGTGCAGTGGTTAATACTGTCAACTTGACTGAGTCTGGAGTCGCTAAAGAGACAAGCTTCTGGGCATCCCTGAAAGCATTATCTAGGCGAGGTTAGCAGAAGTGGGAGACCCACTCTACACATGAATGGCACTGCTCCCTGGGATGGGCCCTATCCTAGACTGCATAACAAAGGAGCCGGCCAGCTGAGCACCAGCCAGGGTTTGCTGCTCTCTGCTGCTTGGCTGTGGATGTAATGCCCTACATCCCTGCTGCTGTATTTTCCCCACCAGGGCAGTCTGAACCCCGAAACTGTGAGCCAGGATAAACATTCCCTTCTTCAGGAGCTTTGGCCAGAGATTTTGTTGTGACAGTGAGAAAAAGAACAGATACACCTAGGTTTAAATTCTGCTTCCACCGTGAACTAGCTTGGTGACTTTGGGAAAGTTATTCAACTTCTCTGTCTCCTGGAATGGCTAGGAGGACTCCTTGTAAACACACTGTGTGTCTAGACATACAGGGAGAGTGAGAGAGGGCCAGCACCAGAGAGAACTGTCCAACGTAGAAAATATTATAGAAGTGTTACTTCATGTTACTATTCTGAAACTCATGGAGGTGGGCCTGCGGCTGACCCAGAGGCTTGCAATACAGTCTCCCTGAATGCTCACACATCAGGCCACACATGACATTTTGGGCCCCATTCCAGGCTTCTAGGATACCCTAGGACACTGGTGTCATCTTGACCTGAGCCCACGTGGGAAAGTGTCCCGTGAATTCATGGCTAGAGGCGTCTTTCCTTCCAGCCTCAGGAACCAGCTGGGTAATACATTTATTGATTCCCTTCCTCCTCTCAGAATTTCAAAGCTAAGCTGAAGTGATGATCCATGAAATCAAGGAGTGGGCGTAGGCTTGTGGAAATCATTAGTGGGCTTTTAGCTGCTCATGGGATGAGAGCTGTTGAGATCTCTGAGTGGAGCTGTCTTCACTAAGCTGTGTGTGTGCAAGTACATGTATGTGTATTCACACATGTGTGTGTTTGTGAACCTAGCCACTCAAGGAGACACGAGGCCATAATTATGCCTGTGTTCCTCACCCCCACCAGGTGATGGAATAGATCCTCCCTCCTCTCTCCCTGATTTCCATGGGCATCTCTTTGCCTGAAATCAGACTGAAGTGAACACCAGTTCTAAGGGAATAGATGCGGTGACACACTAGTTAGCTGGTATAGGAGCAAGAAAGACCTTGTTCCCAGGCAACCAGCCTAGTCCAACCCCGGTTTCCTTGGTGATGATGGAGGAAGGGTGTGGAGGTGGTTTGTTTTACTTACAAACCCCAATTCTTCCTCCTCATCGTCCTCCTCTGTTTTGTTTAAGGAGAACACAAAGGCATCGCTTCTCACCACTGCTCCCGGCAGGCACCACAGCCCATTCCCAGACTCTTGGGTTTGGAAGCAGACAGAGGAGCCTTTGCCACTTCCAAATGTGGTGTCCGCCAGCAAATTATTGCCCTCTCCAACAACTGGTTCTTAGCCTGGGAAATGTTTGTGAAAACGAGAAAACGTAAACAGCACAAAGCCCAACACCTGGTGAATATTCAGCATCATCAGCCGTGCTGACGAGGCAGTCATTCACCAAGCTGGTGTCTCTCGGAAATGAGGTGGGAGGGGCTTTGGCAGTGGCTTCTCCTCAGACAGACTCTGGGAAGTCCTGAGACATCCTATTCCGGAGACTCAAGAGACACGCCCAGCCAGCTGCTGTTCCTGGACTGAGCAACACCCAGAGTCTGTATTCTTACCGTGGACATCGATGACGGTGAGGGCCCCGAGAGTGAGCCTCGCCCCACTGCTCAGCTTCCCGCGCACCAGCTTGACAATCTGCGCGATCTGGTCATTACTCTTCTTCAGAAAGTCCTGGCCAGGGCACAGGAAGAAACGTTCAGTCAAAGTGGATTCTCCTCCAGCAGTTTCCATCTTGAGGGTTGACATCATCTGACATCCGAAGGTCCAAGCCAGACCTGGATGTCATCCTCCAAATCATCCTTTCCCTCGCCCCATACTTTAACCTCAAAATGAATCTTCCGCTAATTAAAAGAGGCCACACCACCCTGTTGTATTTTGATAACAATGTGGGAAAGACAAAACTTTAGGGGCAGAAATGTACAATTGCAGATGCTTAAAGAAAATCTGACTGCGAGGGTGTAAAGGCATTACAGCTGATGAAGAGAGCTGTTCCTCATCTTGAATGTGACTGTCCTTATAGGATAGCATGCACTTGTCAAAACAGAACTGTTTGTTAAAATAGGTGAGTTTTTTTTGTTTTGTTTTGTTTTGTTTTTTTCAAGATAGACTTTCTCTGTATAGTTTTGCACCTTTCCTGGAACTCACTCTGTAGCCCAGCCTGGCCTTGAACTCGCAGAGATCCGCCTGCCTCTGCCTCCCAAGTGCTGGGATTAAAGGCGTGTGCCGCTGGTACCCGGCTTTGTGAGTTTTACTATATGTAAATTGTACAGTAATCTTGAATTAGCAAAAGAGAAAAAGAAACTTTCTCAGATCAAACAAGACACAGGGAATAGGACATGCTGGACAGATGGACAGGACATTCATCTTTATCTATGAATCACAGCACCTGGGTGACTGAGGCAGATAGGAAACAGCCTGGGCTATATAGGAAGACATTATCTCACTTACAAAAAGGAGGAGGAGGAAAAATATGCAGCATGTAACCCTGGACAGAGTCTTGGCCTAGGAAAAGGCTAGATCTTTAATAGGGTAATGATTAAATTGGCAACATTAAAAGGTATACAGTAATAGATCATTGTTGATTTCCTGATTTGGATCATTATATTTTGATTATCTCTGATGATCACATCTGAAGGATCTAGATAAAGGATATAGGGGCTGGAGAGATGGCTCAGAGGTTAAGAGCACTGGCTGTTCTTCCAGAGGTCCTGAGTTCAATTCCCAGCAACCACATGGTGGCTCACAACCATCTGTAATAAGATCTGGCTCCCTCTTCTGGCCTGAAGGGATACATGCAAGCAGAACACTGTATACATAATAAATAAATAAACAAACAAACAAACAAACAAATAAATAAATAAATCTTTAAAAAAAGATACAGTGCTGTGGGATGTCTTTTTGTATGCTGTGAACATGTGTGGCTCCCATTGGATAATAAATAAAACTGTTTGAGCCTGTGGCAAGAAAGCTTATAGCCAGGCAGGAAATCTGAGCAGAGATACAGAAAGAAGAAGGGCGGAGTTGAGAGAGACTCATGAGCTACCATGAAGGAACAACAAGATGCTAGCAGACCAGTAATGCCACAGCAATGTGGCAACATATAGATTTAGAGAAATGGGTTAATTTGAGATGAAAGAGCTAGCTAGCAAGAAGCTGAAGCCGTACACCATACAGTTTGTAATTAATATAAGACTCTGAGTGATTATTTTATAAGCAACTGCTGGACCGGGGATGGGAGAGATTCGTCTGGACTGCTGGACAAGGCAGGACTGGAGAAACTTCCCTCTACAGCATAGGATAATTCTTTACATTTGTGATATTATATAAAAACCTGATATTTCAAAATGAAAAGGTTAAAAAGTAAAAAATGGACCTTAAAAGGAATTTTTTTTTAAAAAGGAGACCACTCGAGTTCAGCTTCCACCATATCAATTTTCTAACACTGTGGTTTGGAGCCTCTCAGAGCGTCCAGGTGAATGAAATCTGTATGGTTACAACTCAGCCAGAAAGCTCTCCTGAGGGTTGAGATAGGATTTGAGAAGCATGGGCACAATGTCTGATGTGAATAAAGCACCCTGTTAATAGTAGTGCTATTGTTAGTCATAATGTGCCCAGCATGTAGAAATAAAGAGGTTCCTAAAGCTTTCATTGTCCATGAATTGCTGTTTGAAAAGCCCTTGGTGATGGGGATGCCCACACAGAGCTCTGGAACTCCCTTACCCACTCCACAGTCGTCCTCCAAGCCAGAGTACAGGTACACATTCAGAATCTGAGACTCCTTGGTGCTTGTCAAATGGGTGAGTTATGGATTCAAGACAGAGTCAGCCTTTTTCCAGATAGGTGACAGCATCCTCAGGCTTAAGTAGTGCCAATGTGTTCTGCCCTTTTATCACCATGTTAAGTCATTATGTTCCCACATGTTAAACTGAATTTTTATACTAATGGGTTTTATGTAAATTATATAGTTTTAATTTCAAATTTGTGCTTAGCACAAGATAGGATTGCAATCTATAATACTCAGAGTTGAGGCAGTGGGAGGATTTGGAAAAGAAGACAAAGCTAACCAGTTCATTTGTCAACATTGCTTAAGTTATGATGCATATAGATGTCCTGTCCAGATAAACCTGTCAAAACTCGGATTTCTACTCCTTTTGTGTGGAATGATATTGCAAATATTAAAATGATGTTTAAAAGGGTTGTTACAATGCGCTCCATCTTTCCTTCCTATTTCCAGGGCTGGGGATAGAACCAGGACCTGTGTATGCCAGGCAAATGCTCTACTACTGAACTCATCCCACTCTACTGTGCACCTTCTGGTTCCTCTCTGGAACAATCCTCATTGTATTTTCTACTTGGCCAGTTGTCATAGTTTAGGTCTCTCTTAGACTATGACTCGATGTGACAATTCCTTGAATTTTAGAGAGATGACTGACACATGGATTGGTAAGTTGCTCATGGTCACACAATCAACAGGTAAATGTGCTGGGATTATGTGTCACGTCCACTAGGTCCTGTATTCTGAAGCATTGGCATCAACTGGAAATGCATGGTTGGGTCTGAGGATATGCAGGATGGAAGTGCACCAGGTCTCCAAGAGAAAACAGAAGGGAGAGAGAGAGAAGGCAAATAAGCCCAGGGAGGAGAATTGTTGGAAAGCCTCTCAGGTAACTCCTGCAAGCAGGAGCTGGTTACACTTAGCATCCTGTAGCTCAGAATTTCTACATAGGAAAAACCGTGAGGCTAACTGTATGCACCAAAGAGATCCTCAAATCCAGATTTCCCGCTTCACTGTCTCCATGGAAACCCTGGCTTCTGTGATCCCTGTTCTAAATGCCCCAAATGGCTACTCTATCCTAGTTCATGTTGGCTCTCCTCTTCAAGCTGTAAGGTGTGCTCACTTACTGGCATGGTGCCTTCAACTAGGGCTTCAGACACCTCTTTGGTCCAGAAGATGGAGGAGACACAGATAACTACCTGGCCAGGCCACTGCAAGACCCAGCTGTCACGAGGGACCTGGGAAGGAACAGTGGAGTTACTGTAGAATCAGTTCTTTGTGTGTGGTTTAAACTGACTTTCTACAACTACCTGTCCCCCCCCCCCCACCACACACACACCACACACCTCATCCTGATAGTAAAACAAAATCCTCTCTCAGTCCTAGAACTCACTGTGTAGACCAGGCTGGTCTCAAATTCACAAAGTTCTGCTTTCCTCTGCCACCAGAATACTGGGATTAAAGGCATGCACCACTATGCCAGACTTGGGATTAGTGATTTTCGTCTTTGTCCCTCAAGTATTGTGTAAAAGAAAAACAAAACAACCTCAACTCTGACTTATTTCATTGCTTCAAGACTGATTTAAAAAAAAAAATATATATATATATATATATATATAAAATCAGGGTCATGTTCAGACAGTACGCACATTTCCCCTTTTACTGGCTGTGTTAGACTGTGGTGTTGTGGCACACTTTCTTAGCCAAATCCTCTTCCCCCAATTTTGTTTCCTAAACTTAAGATCAGGGTTTAGCCCCAGTACCACATAAGCCAGGCATGGTGATGGAAGCCTAGAATCCCAGCATGTGGGAGTTGGAGGCAGGAGAATCAGAAGTTCAAAGGGTGGCCTTGGCTGCACAGTGAGTTGGAGGCCAGCCTGGGCTCCACGAGACCTTGTGGATCAAGTCTGCTTCAGGTTGTAAACAGTTTTATCAGAACACAGCCATGTTTATCATTTATATACTGTCTATGGTACTTTTGTGCTGTAAAGGAAGAGTTAGATACCACAGCCCGAGTGTGGCCCACAGAGGTGCGGGGGTGTTCTTTTGGCCTTGCATAGAAAAAGTGTGGACTCCTCATAGCTAACTTCGCACTGGTAACTCTTGCTCTGTGACTCAGAATTTATTATAGAAAACGGCATTGATTTAGATTTCAAAATCCACTGTGTAGGGCAGCAAGGTTGGTCTTGAGGACCTTTGTGAAAAGGCATTGGTTGCACATGTTTGTTTGATAGATGGAGTCTTACCATGGGGGTAGCGCCTGGAAGTAAGACACACACTGAAAGAGGAGACAAAACTCCTCCACTGTCCACACGAGCCTGGCTGGAGGCTGCCTGCTAGAGATTTGTCCCAATAGGTTATTTTTCCTTAGGCTTTGTGTCATCCTTGTTTCCACTAAGGCCTGTAGGGACTAGACTGCCACTCCCAGGTGATCCAAGTGAATGCCTACCTGGAAGGGGAGCTAAATGGAGCCACAAATCCCATGTGACAGGAAGCAAAGCACCTACTCCCACCCCACCCCCATCACCAGAGAGCTCTAGGTAACCCTTCCTTCTCTTCCGTCACCTGCGTCTACCAGCTAACTCCACCAGAAAACTGCTCATTGCCCTGGGATTCACAGGCAAAGGACCCAGAGGCTCAGACAGGTAGGTTTCAGTAGTACTCTAAAGGTCTGGGGCAACTGACCTATCCAAGCCACTCCCCAGAACTTCCTTTGTAGTACCCTAAGTCCTGTTTACCTGGACGTAAGCTTCAATCCCACTTCCAATAACTTGCCGCATGCTGGCCAGCATCACCTTCTCCACCTGCTGCAGCCACTTTTCCACCATGCCCTGTGGGGAAATACAACAGCAGGAGACAGCAACTGTCAATCAAAGCTGGACAGATCGCTTTCTGGAGCCGGATTTGCGATTGTCGCCTCTTCAAGTCAATATTCTTTGGCTGATTGCTTTATGCTTATTAACAGTTGTCTATGAAGTGTGTTTTCTCTAGAAATTTTTTTGTTTTTGTTTTTTGTTTGTTTGTTTTTTAAGACAGGGTTTCTTTGTGTAGTCCTGGCTATCCTGGATCTCACTCTGTAGACCAGGCTGGCCTCAAACTCACAGAGATCCGCCTGGCTCTGCTTCCCTAGTGCTGGGATTAAAGGCGTGCGCCACCACCGCCTGACCTGCTCTAGGAAATATTTAACACACATTCCTTCATATCATTTTCGGAAGCCAACAGCTTCTCAGGAGGCAAATGAAATCTTTATTCTTATTAATAAAGTAAGTTTCTCCTTTTTATGTTTTATTTTTTTAAATTATTGCATGCATGTGTGTCTGCGCATGGATATGTACATGTGAGTGCAGGCAGGTGCCTGAGGGGACCAGAGGCGTGGCATCCCTTGGAACTGGAGTTACAGACAGTTGTGAGCCAACAGACAGAGGCGCTAGGCACTGCAATTGGGTCCTCTACAAGAACAGTATGCCCTCTTCAGATGCTTCTCTTTTCCACAAGGCTGGGAATCATTTACATTTTACTCATTATCAAAGGCCATATAGCTTGGAGTGGCAGCACCCTCTGTAATCTCAGCACCCAGGAAGTCAAAAAAAGAGGATCTCAAGCTTAAGGTCAGCCAGGGCTAAATAAGTGAGACCCTGCATCCCCCTCCTCAAAGGTATACACATGAAAAGCCAGGTTGGGAGTGTGAGCTTTCTCATCGATTCTATGTTTTGTCTGACTGGATCATTGTCTACCTGGGCTCTGAAATCATCATCAGGTCACCTGGAATCTGATCTCTGCTACTGTATCAACTTTATTTGAGATCTTTCTACGGTTTTATTTGTCCCGTGGCCTACAATATAATCCCCATCTTAGAGATGGGTAAACTGAGGCCCAGAAGTTGGAGTAACTTCAAAGTGATTTAGTTATTAAGTTACGGAACCCAACTGTTCCACACCCCAAACTAGAGTCCAAGAAAAGAGCTCCCTGCTCAAACACACAGGGGGATTACTTTGGCTTTTGCTGGGTAGATTGTCTGTATGAAGGGAACAGTTTCTTTTTCTGAGCTGATCATGCCCAGGATTTCCAGATTGTCTGTGAACTCCAGCTTAGCGATTCCTTCAAAGCACTTCTTCAAGTGTGGCTGCACACGGAGTGGGTCCTTTGTCTCTGACAAGATCTCCAGAAGTTCATCATTCGACAGGAAGAAGAACCTATTTCAAAGTAAAGAGAATATGGTCACAGGGAGCTCTTTCGAGGACTCGAATTTCCAATATGGGGATGCTCCTAGCTGATGGATCCTCCTGGGTAATTACTAGCTGCATCCCAAGATCTTTCCTAGGCCTGGCTCCTCTCCTCCAAAACCCACCTGGTGCACAAAAGGTGAACTTTTTTTAAGGATTTATTTATTATGTATCTAGTGTTCTGCTTGCATGTCTGCCTGCAAGACTGAAGAGGTCACCAGACCTCATTACAGATGGTTGTAAGCCACCATGTGGTTGCTGGGAATGGAACTCAGGACCCCTAGAAGAGTAGCCAGTTCTCTTAACCACTGAGCCATCTTTCCATTCCGTGAAGATCGTTTTGACTCAGAGAGCAAGAGAAAGAAAAGGAGCAGGCATGTCTGAACTCAGCATGCTGGGGACTGGAATGACAGCTTGGCGCTCATCACTGCTTGTACTTCAGGATTGCCTGGGGAGCTCCTAAGAATTTCAATGCCAAGGTCCAAACACCTAGAGAGTCCCATGTATCTGATGTCTGATAAGGTCTGGGGAAATCTTTAATGTCTTAAATCCTAACTGATCTTAACATGCATTAATTAACATGCAGGCAGAGACCTCTTCTGTCTTTTAAGTGGAGGTAGTAGCAACTTCCCCACTTGCTTAGGCTCTAAAGATGCAAAATTAAACCTTTAGAAAATGTTCACGGTATCAACCTCTTTTATGAACCTGAGACTGAAAATTCTATAAAGAAGGGCTCCATGGGATTATGGTCTTACTTAATATGATAGATTACAAGTTGCTCATAGTGTTTAGTGAAGACCATTGAGCCAGCCCAAGCTAAGAAGAACAATTGATTAAGGCATTTCTTGACCCTAGGCCATTTCTCTGTCTTGCTTTGGCTAGCAGAATCTAGTGAACATAGGTATATTCAAGTCCCAAGCCTTAGATCCTAGGAGACCTTATCATTGACACTCCTGGTGCTCCTGTGACTATGTGAACAAACCTAGGCTAACCTTTCTAGTGCCAAGCAACAGGAATCCAACCACAGGCAAAGGACTAGGACTGACTCCAGCTGACTATAGTCACACTGAGTTCCAAAGAGAAGCACCATTCAGTAAAGCCCAGCCCAGTGCGCCATACCATACAATTGTGAGCCAAATAAATGACTGTTGTTTTATGCTTCTAAGTTTTGGAGTGTTTGTTACGTAGTAAACAAACTTATATACTATCTTCAGTATTGAGAAAGTAGGAAAAGTTCAGTAACTACTTTTAGGCTGACTGAATAGTCAGTACCTGTGAGGATGTCAGTTTCTACCATTTCTAAGTAATATTCAAATGGGTGAACTCTGTTAACTTATGTTACCTCTATTATGTGTAAGGCCCAAAGGCAGAGTAATAATGTAAAATCCTTTAGCATTCTGTACTTTTAAGGTAAAATTAATTTATGTGGCAATCACCAATAGCTCAAAGTATTCAGTAAGAGTGACGGATTTTATTTTACAAAAATTCATGAACTTGAGATATTTGTGTGAGTGTTTAACGTGTGTTTAACTTAGGTAGAAATATAGCTCAAAGCTTGGGTTTGAGTGGCAGCTTGGACATACATCAGTTTTGTCTTTCCTGGGGGAACATCATTATTCCCCTCACTTATAAAGTTACAATGTTACAAGATTATCCTAAGGATTACCTAAGTATAAATCATTCAGTGTGGTGTTCTGGCACAAGATGTAAATGCTGTATTAGTGTTGACTATCACTATTAGTACTAGGAATGGCAGCAAAAGACTAGAACCAAAGGCCCTGAGGCTGAAGAGAGGGTTAAGTGGTTAAGAGTGTGCTCTACTCTTTTGGTTTTTCGAGACAGGGTTTCTCTGTGTAGCTTTGCATCTTTCCTGGATCTCACTCTGTAGACCAGGCTAGCCTTGAACTCACAGAGATCAGCCTACCTCTGCCTCCCAAGTGCTGGGATTAAAGGCATGCGCCCGGCTAAGTGTGCTCTACTCTTGCAGAGGACCTGGCTGCTGTAGCTCCACCTCCAGGGGGATCCAGTGCCTTTTTCTGGCCACTGTGAGCACCTGTACTCATGTGCATGCTCCCACACATGACACACATAAATAAAGTAAAAATTTGAAAGTGTGTGTAAAAGCCCACCATCAGGGGCTTTCCAGAGTTGAACCTCTTCTCAATGGTGTGCTTCCAAGTCAGTGTTTCCTCCACTATCTGGGCTTGCTCATGTTGTCTAAAGTGAGACCCATTGGCCACAAGTAGTCAATGGTCTCACTTTCTGAGACACTTTAAACTGTTCAAGAGCATTGGCTGCTCTTCCAAACTCAATTCAATTTCTAGCATCCACATGGGAGCTCACAACTGTCCCAGGGGATCTGACACCTTCTTCTGGACTCCTTGGGCACTAGGCATGCAAGGGTGCCCAGGAGTACACCCAGGCCAAACACTCATGCACATAGAATAAAAATAAAATTAAAAATAACATACAATGGCCTTAAGTGGCTAAATGGCTACTTTATAAGACAGAACAAATAAAAAAATATTTGGATCACTGAGAAAAGATTTATCAGAGAATCATGTGCTAAACAGATACCAAGGGAATTTCTCCCATAGAAAAACCCCAAATCATCACCACTGTGACTATAAAAGCCTATACTGTTCTCTTGGTAGAGAGTAGAGAGCTAAACTTCATGTAAAGTCACATTATAGTTTTTTGTTGGTGTCTCAAGTAACCCTAGTTGGCCTCCAACTTTGGATCTGAGAATGACCTTGAAATCTTGGTAGTCCTGCCTCCACCTACCAAGTCCTGGGATTATAGGCATGAAAAACTACATCCTAATTGAGTTGAATGGCATGGAGTGACCAGCCACAGTGAACTCAGAAGTAGCCCTCTTAAACCACATTGACTATTATGTAAAGTATTAACTTTTGTGGGAAAGTTACTGTACTTGTAACTATAAATGTTAATGCTCAAAAAAATTAACTGACATTTTTCAAACACTTCTGTTTTAGATGTAGCTCAGTGATCTGCACAGAAAACCTATGAACTAAGAGCCATTAGTATTATCATATCTCAATTTCATAGTGGGGAACCTGAGTCTCAGATAGATTTGATGAAGGTATTCAAGTGAATAAATAGAAAATCTGGGATCCCAAGAGAGATCTCTTTAGCTCTAAATAGCAAGTCTTAATCATGACTACTATGCCCTTTACTGGACAGAAACAATTTTATTGGTTGGCCTAAGTGAAGATGTAAACCTTACAGAATCCATTTAGCTTTACTCTAGATGATGGCCATGGTGGCATGTTAACTCCTAGATGTCATCCCTTGGGAACCAGGGAAGCAGGAATGGAATAGAATCCAAATCTAACATGAGAAATTTAATTCCTCCCACATATGCCCTCAAAGGGTAGGTCCAAATGAAAGAACCATCCTGGGTACCTGGGGAAAAAGAGCCTCTTCTTCTCCAGGTAGTCATTCAGCCCCCGTTGGATGTCTTCCAACAGAAGGTTGGCTTCCTGAAGCTTCTCAGTCATTCTTGGCTGGTCTGCTGCCACCATAACCCTGGTATCTTTCACCTGGGAGACACACACACACACACACACACACACACACACGGTGAGAATCACTATGGGTACTCAAAGTTTTGAGATTGGTCATGGTAATGAAGTCATGACCAACTCACCAGCTAGTGATGCTGCCCACCCAAGTAGCCACTTCCTGATGTTTTCCTAGTCCCACAGGGCTAGCTGCTCACCAAGCATGACTGAATGTCTTCAATCATGGCTAGCTGGGTAGAGGTTGGGCATCACAAACTCAGAGTCAATTTCATCTGAACATTTTGGGGATCTAAAACAGATCATAGCACTCTGTTCTGGCCTGTGCTGAACCCTTGATCAAGGAGCTTTGGGCCATGTAAGAATCATCGCCTGCACGCTACTCTGTGTCAGAGCAAGCCAGTCTGAAGGGAGAGCCCCAGGTGGCCAAAGTGGAAAGATGAGTATTGGTAAGAGTATGAAAAGAGTGATTGTGAGCTCCAGAGGGTTTCATTGGCTCTCTGTTGACCCTTGGGAGGCTTGGATACACTTCTGTCCTTGTGCTCTATGAGTGACCCAATAATTTTTCTTGACCTACACTTAGTGGGTTTCTATAATGTGCAACCAAAGAAGGATAACTAACGTAAAATCTGCTCCACTGGCTGGGTCTTGTAACTGCCCCCCAATACCTCACTCCTAGAATCCAGACCACAAATAATTCACAGATATACTTCACTGAGATAAATTCTCTAATCATGTACCACAATTTGAGTTTTTCAAAAAGGAAAAAAAAATATAGCCTCTCAGGAGATACACCTTACACATGTGTAACTCATCTTTCGAGGCTTGGTTCTACTGTCACCTGCTTTGGAGGTCTCCTTGACACTCCCAGGCAAGTGTATTGCTCCCTATTGTCTACACACCGTGTGCATACATCACAGCTTTTGTTTTTCAAGCCTGTGCACCTCATAACAGAGTTGTAAAAAAGTGGAAATCATGTTGTTCTTATCAAATATTTTCTGACTTCTAAGATCATATCTGAGTCATATTTACCAAAAAACATTAAAAAACTGAGTATCAGTATGCACCACTATTTGAAATCTAAAAGGATTCCCAACCTATGAAAATGATACTGCATTGCTCTTTAACAAAGTCTTTTATCTCATTAGACAGAATAGCTAAATAATGTCAACTGATAAGTGTTATCTCCAGGGAGGTAAGATTTCAGAAACTTTCTCCTTTCCATATCCCACATTTCCATATTTGAAGTTTTAACAAATTAAAACAATAATATAATGTCAAATTTAAATTTCACTTGGTAGTTTCAAGGGACATAGACACAATGTACCATGATAATATTTTTTGCTGGTGAGATGCAAGAGATAAAACTCACCGCCTGAGTCATGAGTGTTTTCCAGTAAGAATCCACAGTGCCAAATTTCTTGCCCTCTGCTGGCATCTGGGCTATGATGTCCTCTGAGCTGAAGATTGGTTCCAGGTACAGCCAAGTGACTTGGCATTTTAACCAGGCATCCAAATTTTCCTGTACCCGAACTAGCTTTTCTTCCCATTTCTGTGAACGTAGAATTCCACATCTGAATCAGTAACCTGCAACTCTGCAGCACACACCAGTAAGTGAGCACACAGATGGATGGATTCATTGATTCATTGACTCACCATTCACTTGTTTAACAAATACTTATTGAAATGTATCTCATATGGCTACAGTTTCAGGGAACATGGATATAATGAAACAAGGAGTCTTTTGCCTTGTGAAGCTCACATTTTAGTTAGATAACAGTAATAAAGCTTATTCTTTGATGAGTGATGGTCAGGGAGCTCTCTCTCTCTCTCTCTCTCTCTCTCTATATATATATATATATATATATATATATATGATTATATATTATATGATTAATATATATATATATATATATATATATATATATATATGACAGAAATTTAATTCAACCACCTTATGAGATATTAACAAATCTATGTGGGTTAGAGAAATAGCTAAATTGATAAAATTCTTTCCTTTATACCAGAACTCACATTAAAACAAACAAATAACAACAAACTGGGTGTGGTGACTTAAGCTTGTAATCCCAGCGCTGGAGAGGTGGAGACAGGCAGGTCTCTGGAGTTGGCTGGCCAGTCAACCCAGCCTACTTGACTAGTGAGAGTGCTTGTCTCAAAAGCAAAAACAAGAAGATTGCTGCCCAAGACTATCTTCCAGTTTCCATAAGTGCTACACTCACACCACACACACACACACACACACACACACACACACACACACACACACACAATGTAATGAAGACATTAACAAAACTCAAGTTTACAGATGAAGACTCTGAACACAATAGTTAAAATAGCTTCCCAAGGTCACACAGCTAACAGTAAAGGCAGAACCAGAATACAGACCCAGAGGTCTGGACCCAGGAGGCCTATGCCACTTTTTCTTTTGCCCTTGAGCTCTACCCCTAAGACATATTCCACCCCCCAATTTATCCCACTTCTATAGATAATGATTAAGGGAGGCTAAACTCTTAGGGTCATGTGGCTCATATTCTAGATTACTATAGACTATAAAATACTTGGCAAATATATTTTTGTTTGACATATTCAAGCCTCATCTACTCCTTCAGCAGACTGCTCCAATGGCTTGGGAGTCACGATCTTAATTATGCCACCTACTGCTCTCCGTCTTTTGTTCATTCCTCCTTTCATTTGTCCATTCAGGAAAAGGGAGGTTTATTTTTCCATTGAACTTGAAAACCCCACCCCTCCCCTGAGAAACTGAGACCTAATAGGCCATAACAAGATGCACAATGGCTATTTTCTTACCCGACATTCTGTTTCTATTGGCTTGATGAATGCAGAGCCACACATTGTCTGGGTCTTTATCACGTGATCATCGAGTAGCAGTTGAATGTCATCAACCGCACACAAGATGCTTGTGTCCTGCCAATAAAGATGCCCACCCAGTCAAAGTCAAAATCATGAGACCCATTTGCCTTGCCTATCTCATTATCCATGCTGATTCCAGAAGGTTCCAGAAGGCATCTATGTCTCACAAGACTTTTTCATCATAAGATATTTATTTATTTATTTTGAGACAGGGTCTCAATATAGATGTTCCCACCTCAGCCTCTGAAGCACAATACACATGGTTCACATTGGTCACTAAAAATACTTAATGTCAGACAGGAGCAGTTGGGGAATGCCTGTTATCTCAGCACTCTGAAGGCCAAACGCTGAAGGGACACCATGAATTTGAGGCCAGCCTGGGCTACTTCATAAGATCTGTCTCAATAAACAAAATGAAACAAAACCTAAGAAACATTTTACTGTTTGACTTATTTGCAGAGATCCACCTAACACAGACTTAGAGTCTGTCGGGAAATAGACAGTCTTCCCCTTCCCCAGTTTCCTACCTCTCTGCCATTTGCCTTCCTGGCACCCTCAGGGAACATCAGCTTCCAATCCATGGGTACTACCTAGGTTCATGCACTGTAGCCAATCATAGGGGTTCTTGTAGTTATGTTAAGATGAAATTCAAAGATTTTTTTTATTTCAATTCATGAGTTTTCTTTAAATGTCTACTAATAGATAGGACATACTTATTAAGTTAATTACACATAATCTCCTTGTAAACAAAGCTTTGCTTGCTTGTTCTATGTGTGATCACATGATAAAAGTATATAAACCTGTAGCTCCAGCTTGGAAACTTCTGTCTTATACATTCAGTGAGTGCTATCTTGCTATCATGTCAGGGTGTCGCATCTGCAGTCAGTTCCTATGGGCCGTACTCTTTCCCTGAGCCATTGTGGCAGATAGACTGCTGATAATCTGCCACCTACAGCAAATCTGCTCTTGCTTGCTTTGATTTTACTTCCTTCAAGCTTGCAGACACAGACGTAGACACAGATATAGATGATGTAACTGCAGATACGGACAAAATCTGGCCTAGGATATATTCTTCTGTCTGTCTTTTCTCAGTGTGTCTGAAAAGCACATCCAGCTCTTCATAGACTGGCATCTTCACTGTCATTTTGCTATTGCTTTTTGTGGGCAGCTACTTCAGTCATAAACTTTGAAGGTAAATCAGGATGAGTGAACCTGCTCATAGGCCCAGAGCTGAACTCTTCATCACAGCCCAGCAGCCTCTACAGCAGTGTCTGACCCAATCAGAATGCACAGCTCCAACCTTATGGAACATATGAGACTTGGCCTTGTTGGGAAAGACCTGGTAATGAACTCATTTGCCTTTAGTTCTCCTGCCTCCAACTGACTCCTCCTGGATGGTTCTTATCCAAGGGTGAAATCAAGGATCAAAATCAAAGGGAGAAATAAGTCACAGGAGGAGGATGATACATTGTTCAGAGAGAAAGGAAGTGCTCAGATATCCAGAGTTTTGGCTCTATGCTGAATACTTGAAAAATGGAGTACTGGAGGTGTGGTTACATGGTAGCGTGCTTTCCCAACAAGAATAAGGCCTCAAGTTCAATCTCCAGCACTACGGAAAAGAAAACCAGGCGGGCAAGTGCAAATAGATGTTCAGGCACCCAGAAGGAGGGAGGTCAGGGAAAAGAAAAATTTATTGTGATTTTCTTTTTAAGTATTCCAAATGATTCTGCAGTGCAGTTAGCATTTGGGATGCTGTTCTAGGCATGAATGGGGAGCAGTATGTGACTATCTACCTGTGCCCTCCACAATGTACTGGACAGCAGTTCCCATATCTACCCGAGGCTTCACCACAAGACCAAACTAGACCCTGGGGTTATCCAAGCGAATGTACCTCCACATTCATTGCACAAACTCAAATCTGTCTGCAGGCACCCATGAAAATAAAGTAATCCACACCCTTACAATTCAAACTGGTTTGTAAGTGTTGCTAGTTCTGGAGAACCCCAGACCCCACTCTCATCCTCACAAATTATTTTAAAGAGATCCCGAAGGAATTCCTGTACACGTTAACATTTAAGAAGTAAAATGTAGGGGGCTGGAGAGATGGCTCAGAGGTTAAGAGCGCCGACTGCTCTTCCAGAGGTCCTGAGTTCAATTCCCAGCACCCACATGGTGGCTCACAACCATCTGTAATGAGATCTGGCAGCCTCTTCTGTGAACATAATAAAAAAGTAAATAAATAAATAAATAAATAAATAAATAAATAAATAAAATATTTTTTTATAAAAAGAAGTATAGTGCGTTGTTGTCCTGCTTCTGAAGGACCTGAGTTGCTGTGTGTGTGTGTGTGTGTGTGTGTGTGTGTGTGTGTGTGTGTGTGCATAGTTACACAAGCCTGTGTTCTTCTTGAGACATGTTAATTTAGGAGACTCACTCCATTCCTTTGCACTAGGTCAAAAGACCCTTTGATTTTGAGATTTATGGCTCCAGTGGAGTGTGAGATGATGGAGGACAGGCAGGCAGAGGCAATACCCAAGCAGAGAGTTATTCTTCTATGAGGTCTGTTGCATACAGAATCATGTCTATATCTACTACATAACACACAGGGCTGCTTTCAGGGAGTTACCACTGGACTGACTCACAGTGTCCCTGTACTTCACAAAACTGAATGTCATGTTGACCCAGTCTGACTTCATCTTCTCCAAGTTTTTCTCCAGAGAGTATTCCTTGCTGGCAGCTGCACCAATGGGCTCCAGCCTGAGGAGAGAACATATCAACACGAACATCAACAGGAAGTGGCAGAGGAGATACCCGAGGAGGAATTTCAGCTCAGTCTTAAGAGATTTCCAAAAGCTTTAATTTCAACAAAATGTTTTCTCTAAGGTTTGTCAGCTACTTCCAATGGGTTTCCTATTCTGAGTACTATTCTCTTTTGGGGGCTGTTTATAAGTTGAGTGTTTCTCCAAAATTCCCACTAAAGTTCTAATCCCCAATCATTCAAAATGTGACTATATTCAAAGGGTGTTTAATGAGGAGATTATATTAAAATGAAGCCATGACCAGGCCTAATCCAGCATAACTGGTGTTCTTATAGGAAGAATTGACGGCAATCACATAGAAATCAAGAGCACATGAAGACACAATGCTGTGGGATGTTCTGAATGTCAAATGTGTTGCTCTGATTGGTTAAAATAAATAAAGTGCTGATTGGCCAGTAGCCAGGCAGGAAGGATAGGGTAGGCGGGACAAGGAGGAGGAGAATTGTGGGAAGTGGAAGGCTGGGTGGAGACAATGCCAGCCCCCGCCATGACAAGCAACATGTAAAGACACCGGTAAGCCACAAGCCACGTGGCAAAGTATAGATTAATAGAAATGGGTTAATTTAAAATAAAAGAACTAGATAACAAGAAGCCTGCCACGGCCATACAGTTTGTAAGCAATATAAGTTTCTGTGTGTTTACTTGGTTGGGTCTATGCGTCTATGGGCCTGTCAGGTGAGAGAGATTTGTCCTGACTCTGGGCCAGGTAGGAAAACACTAACGACAACACAAGGGAAAAATGGTCATCCATGTGCCAAGGAGAGAGGCCTTCAAGGAGACTAGCCCATAGTCGTGGACTTCAAGACCTCAAAACTGAAAAATAAGTTTCAGACAGCCTAACTTACTTGACTCCTAAGGAATGACAGCCAAGGTGTCATCTGGCCTCCACTTGCACATAACACACATGCATGCACACCCCCTCCACATTTGTACCTCACACTTGTAAACACACCTACAAAGCTCACCCCCAAAACAAATATAAATAAAAACAGCCATTCAGATAATACAAATGATCACCCTAGAGTCCCAGGGCACTTGAGGAAGGAAAAAATAAAGAGATCGTTCATCACAGTGTGCTTCATGGATTTTAGTAGCTGGAGGTCATCCTAGTTTGCTGTTTGAGAGGAAACAGGCCCATGAAGGCTGAGTGGTTTGTTCCAAGTTCTAAGAGTTGGGCAGAGTCTCAGGTTCACAGAAAACATTTGTTTTTAGTTTGCCTTTGAAATAAAATCCCTAACTCTTTCTAGTTCCAACTCTACAGCAGGAAAAGAGATAGCCACTTGGGTATGTCAGCCCAAGTGGGAGTCATTGATATTTTCAATTACAGTGACCCCTGAACCAAAATCTGTCTAGAATGAGGGATAACCGTTACCTTTCAACAAATTTGCCGAATCCAAATTCCAGCATGTTCGCGAGGCACGTTGTCTCTGTGGGCTTGATCTCATAGCCAACCATTTCACTGATCTGCAAGGAAGGAGACAAGGGGTGGTTGTGGAAGGCGGCATTGTCCAGTGGAACCTCGGTAAGGATGGGAAATTTCATTGTCTGCACTGTCAGTATTGTAGCCCCTAGTCCCAGGAGCAGTTGAGCGCTAAACTGGAGCTAATGTGAGTGAAGAACTGAATTTTTGTGTTCAATTAGTTTTAACTAACTAATAATACTCAATGAAATGACCACATGGTTGCTGAGTCTGACACTGTGGATCTGAGGGCTCAGAAGGTGGTTGCAGAGCCATATTGTATCTGGTTCTTCCAAGTTTGTCTCCCAATCAATTCCTGAGCATCCCAATGACCAGAACGGAGCCTAAATTGTGCTTCAAGGGCCTATGGAAAGCTCCCCTGTGATTCAAGCTGTAGTGAGTATTTGCTCTGTGTGTGTGTGTGTGTGTGTGTGTGTGTGTGTGTGTGTGTGTGTGTGTGTTGGTGGGGGGGGGGGCAGCTGTCAGATACACTCTCCAGTGCTCTGAGCTGAGGAATAAGAAGGACTCCCCTTCAAAAGAGCCCCCATGCTGGGCTTGTGATCCTGCCTACTCAGGAGTCTGAGGAAGCAGAATAATAATTTCTGGCCCTGCCTAGGCTACAAAGTGAGTTCAAGGTCAGCTTGGCCAGCTTAGGGAGACTCAAAATTAAAAGTGAAAGGTGATTAATGGCACAGCGTGTCCCTAGGTTGAATCCCCAGTACTCGATCCACTGGTGTGACACTCCCCCAGGCTCACCTCTTCAGTTCAAACACCCCTCGTGAAAGACCTAGGCAGCATCAGGGCCACCCATGCTAAAGATGGGGCTGAAGCAGGAATGAGTGTCTGTATGAAAAAAAAAAAAATCTATTGCCGAGTTTTACCTCTATTTGGCTGCCAGAGGACTAGAAACCACCAGAGCAGAAAAGAGTGTGGGTGCCATGTCACACACTGTCTTATCTTGTGTCCCTGGCACCTGACATTTGGTAGACACCAGTCAGTATTCATGGAGGAAAAGCCTGACTAAATCATAGCACTTGAATAGCTTCCAATCTGGGTTCTGGGGACCTCTGGAGGATCAGAATAGTAATAAACTAAAAATAATGAACGTTCATTGGGGGCTTACTAAGAGCCATATTGTTTCAAGAGCTTCACACATTTAGTTTAGTCTCCTAATGCCGTGAAGGGCATGCTTATGTGTTATTCCCACTTCACAGCTCAAGACTCTGAGCTGGAAACATTATCTTGTCTAAGACCATCAAGTTAATAAATAGCAGAACTGGGATTTGGATCCAATTCTGACTCTAATAAATATTATTCTCCAAACTTTAATGTCTCTTACAGGTCCTCTATGTACAGCTGTCTGTATCTTGCACTGAGCAGCTCTGGACAAAGGTAGTATTAGGCAGAATTCTGCAGAACACAAGCCGCAGAAGTGGCACCCTTGGCCTTTCACTTATTATTGAAAATATCTACTACCTATTTATTTGTTTATTTGTGTGTGTGTGTGTGTGTGTGTGTGTGTGTGTGTGTGTGTGTGTGTCACAGACACCTGAATATCACAGCACACATGTGGAGGTCAGAGGATAACTTTGCAGGAATTGCCTCTCTCCTTCTGACATGTGAGTCCTAGGGAATGAACTCAGGCTGTCATGCTTGGTGGCAAATTCCTTACCCTGCTGACCCATCTTGTTGGCACTGTTTATTGTTTTATGCCTTAAAATACAGTAACATCCTGACTATCTCTGGGGCTAAATAAAGTACACTTCCATAAAACACTCAGCATCATAACTGGCTCGCAGCGAGGACTTGGAGACAGGCAGGATTTTTTAATTCTTTTTCTTTTAAAATTAAATATTGACAAGGCATTTGCTTCTCTAATGTTAATATCCTGGAGCAGCGCTTTTTGTGGAGACACTCCTCTGAGCCTCTCAAACACGGCTCGTCTGAATTGAGATATGTTCTGAATATAGCACCAAATACTTCACACTGCTGAGTTCAAAGCTGATGGATCCATAAATGATAATGTGTACTAGTTTAGATAGCATGCATCTGTAAAACTTATTTTCCTTATTTCCTTTTACTTTAGAAAATATGGCTGGGCTAGGAACATAGCTTTAATGAAAGGGCACTCAACTCACATGTGCAAGTTACTAGGCTCAAACCCCACTACCACAAGAAAGAAAGAAAGAAAGAAAGAAAGAAAGAAAGAAAGAAAGAAAGGAAGGAAGGAAGGAAGGAAGGAAGGAAGGAAGGAAGGAAGGAAGAGAAAGAAAGGAAGGAAGGAAGGAAGGAAGAGAAAGAAAGAAAGGAAGGAAGGAAGGAAGGAAGGAAGAGAAAGAAAGAAAGAAAGAAAGAAAGAAAGAAAGAAAGAAAGGAGAAGAGAAAGTAAAAGAAAAAGAAAGAGAAAAAGAAAAAAGTTGCAGTCTTAAAGTGTGGCTTCTAGAAGCACTAGCATTTATGTACAGCTGGTTCTGTTCTTAGGGACAGCACCCTCAGAGCCTTAGGGCCAGTTTGGGTCCATAGCACTGGTGATGTGTTTCCTTGTCCAATCTTGTTTTAAACCCAAACAGCAATATCTTGTTGGTATCTGTAAATCTGTAAAGTCTACGACCCAAACACAAGGCACTATTTTTTGTTGTGTCAGATCAAATGGCTGCAACCACAGTCCAGCTGTCCTAGGATCCCAGATGGGCCCTCAGGCCTTGAGGGGTAACTGGTGGCTTAGTTCTTAGAGCCTTTTAACCAGAACAGGATCGGGTTTCCCGAGGGGACACATTAAGGCAGATCTTAGCTTTGCCAGCCTTGGGGCTGTCACAGGTCTGGGGCTCCGAGTGGGGACAGCCCCTGTAGTATACCTGGTGACCCCTGTCCTTTCTTAGCTGCTAGGCCTATTGGATGCATGCTTTAGAGACTCCTTCCTTCTTCCTGGGGGCTACATTCTACTGTTGGTTTGGATCCACTGTTCCTTCTGCCTGTTGTCTTCCTTACCCCTCAGGGGCTCTCCTGTCATTTGTTTTATTTAAGCCAAACAGACCTGGATCCCAGCTCCCTCCTGGTCCACTGGCTAGCTATAGGTCCACTGACTAGCTATAGGACAACTTACTTCCTCTTTCTAATTCTCAGTTTTTCTACCTATGGACTGGAGATAATAACAGTCCCTATTTCAAAGAGGTTTTGGAAGATGAGATGGGAGAATTCAAATATAATGTATGACACAATGTCTGGGAGCTTGTACCGGAGCTGAGCTCACTACTCAGTTATCCGTCTAGGGCATATTTGTCAAAGTGGCCCATGGAGAGATTTAAGAACAGTGAGAACTAAGAATGCCGGGGTGGGGGAGGGGTGTGTGAGTGCTCACACAGGAGGACAGCAGGATGCCAGAGGAAGCACCAGAGGGAAGGCGTGGAGACCCTGGAGCGCTTTCTAAAAAACATTTAGATGATATGATGTTTTTACGTTGCTAGGGCTCAAATTTAGAGGCTTGCACGGTTAGGCAAGCCCTCTATGACTGAGCTACCCCCTTGGCCCTAAGGAGTGTTCTTTAAATGTTGATGAAAACACTTCGAATAGCGCCATCTCAAGGAGAAACTTGGCACTATAAGAAGTCACCTGTCGCCAGGTGGTGGCGGCGCATGCCTTTAATCCCAGCACTCGGGAGGCAGAGGCAGGTAGATCTCTGTGAGTTCAAGGCCAGCCTGGGCTACAGACTGAGTTCCAGGACAGCCTCCAAAGCTACACAGAGAAACCCTGTCTCAAAAAAAAAAAAAAAAAAAAAAAAAAAGATTTTAAGAAGTTACCTGTCCACCCAACATTCTTAGCTCTCCACATAGGTCAAAGGTCTAGGTTATTAACATCCGTGGGGATAGAAGCCCCAGGAGCATCCATAAGGCCAGAAGCCCTTTGCAGATTCCCTTTAGGGTAGAAGCCCACTTGATAACCCATCACCTGCCTTCCTGCACAGCATCCCCGCCCTTGCTGGGGTCCTGGGTCTCCTGCTTTACTGCAAAATTGAAGACAGCACCTCCCTGAAGACCTCGAGCCACTCAAGACCCCGTCTTTCTGTGGAGATCAATATGCTCCTTGCCACCAGCTTGGGGGTTCACTGAATGTGATGCGTTGAGAGAGTGGCTTCTTTCAGGGATCATGACCTCAATCTCATGCATAGTTCTTTGAGAGGAATCTGCCCATGTCAAGCCGGCCACCTTGTCACTCCACTTACAGCTCCCTGGTAGAGAGTATTTCAAGGCCGTTTGAGTTTGACAATGGATTTAGAAACACAGCAAGCCTTCCTTTTTTGTGCTTAGTGTTCACACCACACTTGTCACCCTCACACTTCGCTGCTTATGAAAATCCCAACTAATTTTAGAGAGAATATTTACTTTTCTAATTTATAGGTTTACGGAGCTTAAAGAGTGCAACGTGTGTGTGTGTGTGTGTGTGTGTGTGTGTGTGTGTGTGTGTGTGTTTATGTTTGAGACAGGCCTCATTCTGTAGCCCAGGCTAGCCTGGAATCTACTATGTAGCCTGTCTCAGCTTCTCAAATGCTGGAGTTATGGGAATGTGCCACCACACCCAATGTGCCAAACTCTTTTTAAACCTAGCCTGTTTGACCAGAAAACTCTGCACCAAAGGCAGCCTGCACAAGATCATCTGGGATCATTTGTGGTGGGGTCTTTCTTTTTGTGTATGGAGGAGCAAATCAAAGCTTTCCCACTGTGACTGTAACCACTGTGTTGGAATATTTACACACCAGAAGTGGGGGTCCAACCAAAAGGATCAAACTGGTCATGAGACAGGAAGTTCATCCCATTTCAGGAAGGAATCTACCCATTCCCTTCCTGAAATCCAATAGGCCAATTATAACCTCTTCGGCCTCAAGTAGATTTTCATTTCCTGCTTTCCTAGGGTCTGCAGGATGGGGCGGGCCAGACCACACAGGGGATGACAAGAACCTGCTGCCAGTGCCGATCCTTCATGCCGGGGTTGCAGGCGATGTTGAGGATGGGGATGTGCTGCTTGAACTTCTCAATCTTCAACTTGACGTTCTCAGCTAAGCGCTTGGGTGCAGGCATGTCAAGCAAAGTCTTGGTCAACTTGTACGTCGTCCTCCACATATTCCCAACCTCCTCCGCGATTTCCTCAGCATTCAGCAAATAGAGGGGGCCTGGAACGAGGGGAATTCAGACAGGAATGGAGAGTCTCGTCCCGTGTTAATTCCCTGGACTTGAGAGCAGTGCCAGTAGAGAAAATGAACTCAGGCTCCGGGATTGGGCCTGGAGCGACTGGCCTCTGCTTAGGCCCTAGAGCCTTGCCCAGGCCTCCACACTGTCATCTGCCATACAGCAGACTCGTGGGAGGGTGACTGGAGTCAGTGTGAGACAGTGTAAACTAAACAGGCCACTTCGCACTGGGCATATAGTGTGCACACACACACATAGTGTGTGGTTAGTGTTGAATGCCACGTCAGCAGTATTAAAGGGGTTTCAGTGTGTTGTAAACTAACAGTTCCGGAGTGGGAGTCCTCTAGAGTTCTGGGCGTATAATATATAATATTATAATTAACATAAGTTTGAATTATTAAACAAGGGAAGAGAAAAAGAAATAGAGGGTACAGGCTCAGTGGCTAAATTGAGGGCCTGAGTTTGGATCCCCAGCACCATGTTCAAACAAACAAACAAACAAACACACCAAGCTGGGGAAATAGTGTGTGACTGTAACAGCACTGAGGTGGGAGAGACAGGTCAATTGTGGGGGCTCTCTGGCCAGCCAGTCTAGTCAAGATGGGGAGCTCCAGGCTCAGTGAGAGATTCCACCCCCCAGACACACATACATTTTAAATAATTGACACTTCCATTTTTAAAATACTTCAAAATATTAGTCCCTCCCCCTTTTTCTGGTAGGCAGGTTTTAGCATTGGCTCTCACATTCAACCCAAATCTCCCCATGTTCCCATTGTAATGCATTACTTCCTGTTGGAACATTCTAGATCAGCATTACTTCCTACATTACAGTATAGCTAACTGACTCATAAACACCCTCCAACTCCCCAGGGCCGCCTAGACCAAAGACAACTCCACTCACTTAATATGCCTCAGCAACTCAGTGTTTTGTCAAATCACTAAAAATTAAATCTTACAAAAAAAAAAAAAAAACCCGAAAAAAAAAGTGGGGGCTGGCAGAATACTTGGAACAGAAGCCACTTCCAGGATGAGGAGTGGGTTCCTGCCTGGCAGGCTGACTGAATTAATGGTGACTTTAGCAGCGGGGCAAATTTCAGGCTAAGATACAAAGTCACTGTCCCCTCTCAACTACACAAGCCACCCTCTTCTCTTAGGCAGTTAGTGACTCAGGCCACAGGGTACATACAAAGTCTGGCACAGAGGAGAACTTCTTTCAGAGAGCTTCCCAGGGGGCCATAGCACAAGGAATTCTGCTTCTCGGTACACACTCAACTTCAATGGCAAATGGGAAAAAATGCTTTTTTTTTTTTTTTTTTAAAGATGAAAGTAAGAGAATATTTTAAACATCTGATCAGCAAACACAACATTCAAAGGTGTCTTCTTTAGGTTTGTAGAGAGTAAGAAATGGGCACTCTCACAAATTGCTAGAAGGAGGAATTAAAACATCACTTTTCTGGAAGACAGTCACGAAAGTCAGATTTTCCTTCAAAAGAATCATTTTTAAAATCTTATTAATTTTCACAACATGCCTTTTGGATCTTAGACATTTTATGCTTAGGAATCCATCTTGAGAAAACAGTAATAGAGTAGAATAGGAGTGATTCTGACCCAAACACACTACATTCATATATGAAATTGTCAGAGAATGAATAAAAATGTTTTAAACATTAGCCGGGTGGTGGTGGCGCACGCCTTTAATCCCAGCACTCCGGAGGCAGAGCCAGGCAGATCTTTGTGAGTTGGAGGCCAGCCTGGGCTACAGAGTGAGATCCAGGAAAGGTGCAAAGCTACACAGAGAATTCCTGTCTGGAAAACAAAAACAAAAACAAACCCCTCCCCCCCCAAAAAAAAAGAAAAGAAAAGAAAACAATCATAATTGCCCCTAGAGAACCTCAGGAAAGATATTCATCCAGCTGTGCTTACTGTACTGAAGCCCTAGAATTGAACATTAAGGTTTCAGATTTTATCCTTTTCATACCTTGCACAGAGATGGCATCCAATCAACTATTGCCCAATAAATCACCTTCTCCTAAAATCCATATTGATATAACAATATATCATATTATAGCCTATGATAATATAGAGATTACATATTTACAACATATTATGTATCATATATTCTAATATAAATTATAATGTATAAATAACTAAAACAATATACTCTTTTGTATATATAATAGATACAATATACTATATTGTAATATAATATAACTCATCCTGAATAACTAATATTTCCATGTGGATGGCTGCAGTGTATTCAAGTTGAAGGAGCTTTTCACCAGCAAGTTTGTTGCTTTTCTGTGCAATAAGACAAGGCCTACCAAACTGCCAGAACCAAAAATTCAAAAGCCACTCCTCATCCTCCTTGTCTTATGTGTCTACTGTGCTCTGCTGATTCTGCCCGCACACTGCCTCCCTAGCTCCAGAGCCTGGAGAGAAGGGTAGTTTCTAGATGGCCCTTCTTAAGGCAGCATCTCAGAGGCGCTGTCCTCAACCTCTCCCCTCTTTTTGGAATCATCACCATGACGAAGACTCTGGGTGCTATGTGATTTAAACCTGGAAATAGGTATCTCCTCACTCTTTGGTTTCTTGTCTCCCCTTGTTATTACATTGAGGAAATATAAACTGTTACGGTCTTAATCCAGAGTGCTGGAATCCAAACAGCAAATCTGATTTCCGAGCTGGCTGGGTAGATCGGCATCATGCCCACCTCTATGCCCCGGGTCCGGGCAGGGTTAGAACTTGGCCTACCATTCATCCACTCCTCTGACTTCGTGCTGAACTCGTAGGCTGTTACCCACAGCTGCTCAAAGGGCACTTTGTTGATCATCAGAGTTTGCAGAAGAGGGAAGGAACTCTTTTCCTTCTCCAACAGTTCTTCTTCCTTGTTGATCAACTGTAAGAAAAAGAGGAGGCAGTCTGTTGGATAGGTGGTTCTCTTGAACCCCAGAAACCTCCATGGCAACTTCCTTAGCACTGAGAAAGCCAAGTGGAGGAGGCAGACACTCATTCAATGGGGCAGACTTAGTGGGAAGGTCGTTCTGCGGCCTCTGAGGACCATGGTACCTGAGATCTAGCTGCTGGAAACTGATAATGTGATGTTTGTTGTTTCACCTTGGTTTCCAACATACTGTAGACCTCTCCATTTTCATAATTTCTACATGAAATTTACTTGTTCATATGACTGTTTACCAGCCTTCTTACACTAACTTGCCTCAAAGGGAAGAACTTCAACGTTTTGTTGTGACAGCTAATTGACTTTTGGGGAAAGTAGCTTATTGGCTCCACATCTTTTCTATCCCACTAAAATGAATGTGCACAGGGCTAACAAGGTGCAGAGGTTTATTGCAGGCATTGTGACTGCCACATAAAGCCCTTTGCATATAACTCAGCATATAATGGATATGCAACATACATAAGCAGTTACCTTGCATTAACTTCTTTGGGTACTTCATGACTTATGAACACCTGATAAAATGTAAACACTAAGTGGAAAAGGTAGCTGAACATATTTGTGGAAGAATGGGCCAAGCAAACAACGGTGTGCCCCTGACAGGTGTCATGTTCATAAGCAAAGAACCTGAATGACCAGACCTTAGAGTCCTAAGTTCCCATCACAAGGTTCCAAACCTCAAATTCTGTCAGTGCAAGATCTAGGTTCTTGGAGAGTTCATTAAGCTTTTCCACATTGTTCTTCATTTCTTCTGTGGTCATCACTTCACGCTTCCTAAAAGTGTCCAGTTCTTTGCCATAGCCTTCGAGTCGCGACTCAAATTCTGAGCACCTGAAAGTGAAGACAGCCCCATCACATCTGAATCTCCATTGTCTGCCCTTTCCAGGTTATCAGCCTGGGAGGGGTGTGTTCTTCTGACACTCCCAAATGGCATCTATCTAAAAGCAAATGAAGAAAGAGAAATTAAAAAAACAGGTTAAAGCATCTATGATCCATCTATTGGAGATGGGCTGCTATGAGCCTATTGGTGATTGAACATGCCTATAATTTTCCTGTGCAGGTAAGTACATGCTCAGTTATGTATTTTATACAATGTTTATTCATTCCACCATTAGATATTTATTATCAAGGCCTGATACATCCCAGAACTAGGCATCAGAAAAGGATCTGAGAAATGTGCTATTAATTTCTATACCTTATTGGAACATAAAATTTAGTGGGGAAGGGATCTAGACAAGAAGCATGAATTGGTGAGTGGGTGAATGGATGGATGGGTAGATAGTTAAATTCCCAGATTATAGATGGATGAATACATCCATAAAGATATTTCTGATAGTAACAAATGCCTTAAGGAAAACAAAACAGAGAAAAACGAACAGACTGCCTTGTGTTTTCCACTCTAGCTGGAATGATTAGGGAGATCTTTCTAGATCTGTCTACTTTATCCATGTGATCAACAAATCTGGTCTCCATTTGTTTCTTCCTTTATCCAATATAGGTAGATTATCTACTATTTAGTGGACAGGATCTAGAGCCAGGAGCACTTGGCCCAAATGTCTACCGATATTTATTAGCTATGTGGTCTTTGGGCACATCACTTAAATTCTCTGTATGTCAATATATACAAAGAAAAAGTATGACCTTAAAGGCTAAATAACTACATAGAAGTTAACATAACATTGTCCCAAATTGAGGGGTCACCATACAAGAATTTGCTCTCACTGATGCAAATCTATACATTTTCTTCATTAATTCCATGTGTTCCCCGCAGTTACAGACTGACATACAGACAGCAATCAATATTCTTTGAATGAAGAAGACAGCTTGTCACCCAGTATGGTGTTAGTGATAGCCCATACATTTGCTCTTATCCTCTGAGATCCTTAATTCTACTGTAACAATTTTAAATGTTCTTTCTTTTCCCTCTTAATGGTACTTTAAGAGAGTTACTTTTCAAGTGATTTGGTTTGGATTTTATCTCTAATTGCACCATGTGGGAGACAGTCTATGATATGATCCCTGCCTCTTGGTTCATACTCTGTATAATTGGCTCCCTCGAGTTTGGCCTAGACATGGTAATTCACTTCTTATAAACAAAATATAGCAAAAGGATGGGTTGTCCCTTCCAAGAAAGTTCACAGAAAGGCCAATTTCTATCTCTATTAGTCACTCTTTCAGTCCTACTTTGAAGGAAAACAGCTCCCCTGTGGGGAGGTTCATGTGGCCAGAAGTAGGGCCAAGCGAAGCTCAACCCTAATAACCATGGGACCAAGCCCAGAATTGGATCATCAGCTAGTGGGACCCCCCAAACCAGCATACAGCCTGGGCTAGCATTCTGACTCCAGCTCCACAGGAGACCTTGTATCAGAGACATACAGCTAAGTGGCTCTAGGGAGTTCTAACCCAAAGACACTGAGAAATCTCCATTGCTTTAAGATACTATGTTGTATTATGTCACAATAGATATCTAATATACACAATTATATAATTTCTGCTCCTTATCTTTTATGAATCCTGAAACATGGCCAGTTTTTAATGAATATCTATGGGCATTTAAGAATAGATTATTTTAGGGGTTGGGGATTTAGCTCAGTGGTAGAGCGCTTGCCTAGCAAGCGCAAGGCCCTGGGTTCGATCTTTAGCTAAAAAAAAAAAAAGAATAAATATTTTACATTGCAGGGTCAAGTTTATGATGTGCTATCATGAACGGAAGCCCCTGGAAAGAGCCTCACTTCTGGCTGAACCTTCTATGCAAAGCTGATTAACTGATTGAAATCTCAGTGATGGTGGAGAGGTTGAGATATTGAAGGTCTAAAGTCTAATTATAATTTCTCCTGGGCTATCATTAGTTCTCTGCTCACCTCTGTGTCTGGCCTAGAACATCCTGTGACTAGAACTTTTGGAATGCATTAGCTTAGCAAATCACTAGCGTTCACCATCCAAAATGCTAAGACAGTTGTCAGTACCAGGGCCAACAGCACCGATTTCTCTACTCTTGCTGTAACCACCTGATGTTTCCACCAACATACCTGACAAATGCCTTGATTTATAACTTGCCTTGCTCTGCTGCTGTACAAGCTTCATCAGACTGTTACCACATGGGAACACGGAGTCTGGGGTAACCTGAGTCTGTGCTCCCCAGCCACGGGCACTCACTTTGGGTTCCAGAATAAACTCCTCTTAGAGGTAGAAGCTGTGTTTTCATGTTCACATTATCAATATGGAGACAGAGTGGGAGGCATACCCCACCGGTGAGTCAAGATTACTCTTTATTCCATTATCTCCACATTCAAGTTACTCTTGAGTTATGCACTAGTTTATGTAATTTATATATGAGAATTGATGACTGCTTTAATTTTCTTTTACCTATCTAAGTAACCATCTTTGACCCACTGATTCCCCCAAAGTGTTATCAGCCAACTAGAAAACTAGACAATCTCCAGCCCAGGGAGGTATGGCTTCATCCTCTTCCTCATCACCACAGCTCCTATGCCACTTTGGTCCTTTCTTGTCATTCTTCCTCTTCACATGGCCTGGGTGGCCACTACTATAAGAAGAGCAGAGGGAGAAGTCTATCTTCTGGGAGTCCAGATAGACAACGAAGGAAGGGATGTGTCTTAGAGTTTCTATTGCTGTGAAGAGACATCATGACCATAGCAACTCTTATAAAGAAAACATTTAATTGAGGTGGCTGGCTTAGAGTTCAGAGGTTCAGTCAATTATCATCATGACAGGAACATGCAGCATGCAGGCAGACGTGGTGCTGGAGGAATATTTGAGAGTCCTTTATCTTAAGGGCAACAAGAAGTCAACTGATATTCACACTGAGGGAAGCTTGAGCAAAAGAGATCTCAAAGCCTTCCCCCACAGTGACACACTTCTTCCAACAAGACCACACCTCCTAATAGTGCTCCTGCCTTTGGGGATCATTTTCTTTCAAACCACTACAGGATGTTCACCACCACCTATTGTGGACCCTGATATGGTGCTGGTGGATGAGCACTCAGGTACAGTGGACAGATTTGGCTAGGCCCATCAGACCTGGGCCTAAAGCTGCCTCTCCAAGAAATCCCCAATCTTCAGGCCCACATATAATCCAGCTTCATCTTTCCTCATCCAGCACCCCAGTGCTAATGAGTTGCTGCAGCAGGACATTGCCTTCAAGAAGATGCCATGGGTCCTATTGATTAGTCCAGTGTCAGCAGCTTCTGGGTAGCCTTGTAGGTCTTGGCCGAGGTAAGTTTGACCTTCCAGACCTCACGTTTGTTACAGAGCCCATATTTGCCTATCAGCTTCAGTTTCTGATGGAGATGCAATTTCTCAAAGGGTCTCCATGGGGCCACATAGGTTTTATGACAAAACTACTATATTGGTTCCCACTAATATTTTTTTTCTAACTCAGTGGCTTTCTCAACCTTCCTAGTGCCGTGACCCTTTAATACAATTCCTCATGTTGTCGTGACCCCAAACCATAAAATTACTTTTGTTTATACTTCATAACTGTAATTGTTCCACTGTTATGATCATAATGTAAATATTTGATATGCGGGATATCTGATATGCAACCCCTGTGAAAGGGTCGTTCTACCACAAAGGGATCTCACCCATAGGTTGAGAACCACTGCTCTAACTGAATAACAGTTTGTTTTTCTTTGTATTATTTTTGTTTTCCATTTTCCTCTGTGTGTGGTATTTGCATGTTAGCATATATATGCATGTACACAAGTGTGTGTGTGCTCATGTATGTGGAAGCCAAAGTTGATGTGAGGAATTATCCTTGATTGCTCTTTAATCTTATTCATTGAAGCTGGGTTTCTTAATCAAATCCAGAGCTTGACAATACAGCTAGCTTGTTCTGGAGACCTCTGAGGCTGGAATTAAAGGTGGCTGCCACCCACACCCACCTGACATTTTATATGGCTTCTTGAGATTCAAAAGTCAGCAAGCATTTCAACCACTGAGACAGCTCTCTAGCCTCTGCATTTTTAAAAATGTGTGTGTGTGTGTGTGTGTGTGTGTGTGTGTGTGTGTACTGCAGGTGCATGTGGGCATCAGAGGACAACTTTCAGGAGTTGGTTCTCTCTCTCTCAACCATGTGTTCTGGGTGCTGAGCTCAAGTCATTGGTTTTGTGTGACAAACATTCTTATCCACTGACCCATCCTGCCAGGCCATGTTTTCTTTGTATGGCTGTGATAGTCTTGGTTACAGACAGCTTAAGTTTCCCTATATCGACAAGAACAGAAACTCTATTAGTAGCAAGATTAAATCAATTTTTAAGAATTTATGTGAAAAAAAAGAGGGTGGAAAAACATAGTAAAAAACCTTTTAGAGGTGCCATCAGAAAGCTCTTGAGTTGTGCCAAACAACACAGTTTCCTTAAAAAAAAAATAAATGGGAAGGGAAAAAATAGGAGTTGGGGGCCAGGAAACTTATAGAATAAAAGAAATTGGAGAGAAATAATAGAATGCAATGTCGGAGCCATTCAGTATTCAGGTTCTCATTCAAATAAGTAGAACATAAAAAGAAAACATTAGACCCTTTCTGGTTCCAGGTTAAAAGTTTTCAATAACTTCCTACCATGGTCATAAAATAAAATGCACACTCATCACTGTGACTTGAGCATCCAGTCCTCTGACTTTATGACCTCAGCTGAACAGCCATCCTCCTAGCAGAGACCTTACCACCAGGGAGCCTTTCCCCATGCTGTCTAGGCTGTCCCCGGCTGCTCTCTCCTCCTCTACATCTTCACTCACCCAGCTACTTCTCAAGTCTCTTCAGACACGAGCCATCCTCTGATGTGCATCAGGCACAACCACTATGCTGGTTCCAGCTCGTTCTCTGAGAGCTTCTACACGTTCCCACTCTGCCTTCCATCTTACCCCCTGCCTGCCATTCACAACAGAACAGGACTCTGAGGAATGGCGATGGCACTGCGAAAGGGAAGAAGGGCAGGGGCCTTTGCCACTCCAGTCTTTGACTGGTTGTCTGAGCTCCTGGGAGAGGCATCCTGCCTTTGTTTCTTTCTCTTTGGTTCTTTTTCACAGCCTTTGCTTAGTTCTGCTTTGTAATAAGCATTTAAAGTATCCTAATGGTGAACAGATTTCATTCATACACTGGAACCATGGAAGATTAAGCATCACCATTCAGAGGGATACTGATACTGGTGCCTTGGGCCAAACATGGCAAGGGGGGAAGAAACTGAATTCCATCGCACTCCACCTCCTGCAGGACTCACCATTGCCAGAACCCAGCCTGGATCCAACAGACCATGCAATTAGGGGCTGTAGGTTGGAAGTCAGACTCTTAGACACTGTGAGAGGAGAATGGACAGCAGTAGGTGGTGGGGGAAACTAATGGAGACTGCTTGACACTGAACCCCAGAATTGAGGTGAATTGGGAAAATGAGGTTCACTACCTTGGAGAGGAAACAAGATTGTTTCCAAAGACGATAGATGAACACATGGCCATTGCTCAGCCTTCCTCACTCATGTGGAACAATGAGCAGTCAACATTTACCAAAGGGAGGCCGAGCCAGTGCTGCCTCACTGAGCTTCTGTTGCTACAGCTCAGGCACTAGCTGATGGGTCCAACTGAGAGTCCCTGCCCAGGGAGAAGAAACCCTGCTCTCTTCCCACACTGCAGGCAACAGCTATCCTTTCTCCCCCAGCCAGTCCCTGCATACGCACTGCCTCCATTCATATGTATACTTACAGTAATAATCTCTCTTTTTAAGGACAGGGTCTCTCAATGTATCTCTGGGTGTCCTGAACTCACTATAGAGAGCAGGCTGGCCTCTAACTCACAGAGATTCTGCCTGCTTCTGTCTCCTGAGTGGTGAGATTAAAGGCCTGTGTCACCAGGCCCAGCTATGACAGTAATATTCTAACAGCACACCCACCATGCTTTGGAGATTAGGAAGCGTTTCTCAGCACAGAGAGGTCGCTGTTAAGGGAGAAGGAAGCACACAGCATTGGAATGTCCACCCCATGCACAGATATGATGTGGGCACAATCATAACGTCTCCTTTCTTCCCTTCAGCACAGTGAGGTAGGTGACTGTACTGTAGCCTGCTTTCCAGGTGACAGATGTAACGCTCAAAGAAATGACAAAACGTACTTGAGTTGTCCATTTGACTATCAAAAACTGTATTTGCTTTCTGGTTAGCCTTAACTGTCCAGGCCCGAGAGTCTTCATAAGTATGTATGTGGGGGGTATACTGGAATCCCCTGTATTTGTGGCTCATTTTTTCTGAAAATCTAAACTACATTGAATGTGACTTAAAAAGAAATCAGTCCCCGCAGCAGGCTAGGTTTTATAATCTGGAAGGCAGTATCTAGTTGAGTAGGGACAAGGGTTTAGGTAGAAAAATATGCCTATTCTTAGTTTTCTGTATTTCTCTGTCACCGGGTTAAAGTATTAATTTTGTAGACAAATACACATTTGTGTCCAGAACAGAGCACAGCACATAGTAAAGTCCATAATGAGTACCCGTGACACCTAATGAAGGAACACACATTTCTCAGCACATGAGCACTGGGAAGGAGCAGCTGCAGAACAGGCCCAGCCGCTACCATGCCTTTATTCTCCCTGTCCTGATGTCCTCCAGCATCTGCTCTCCAGTGGAAGGCAGACACATCTTCTGTCATTACTGTGGACGCTGTTATTACAAGCCACTGTTTTCGCGGTTTTCTCTCTGCACCATCACATTCTCACTATTCACACGAGGGAGGAGGGATTGACTACAGAGATGCCGTGTATAGGGAGCAGTCCTTGAAGGGAACAAAGGAAGTCCCTTCTCCACCAATGACTCAACCATTGCCACCACACTGCTGTGACAGGATCTAGACAGAACCAGGATCTGCAGAGTGGGTGGTTGTTCAGAAAGCCTGGTCTCATTCCCAAAGTAACCCCAGATGCTCTCTGTACCTTTTGATTAAATCCATCTCTGCCTGATCCCTCTTGCTAAGGAGCAGATTTCGGCTGTTTTCAAAGACATCTTCTATCTGGTCAGGCCAGAGGAACAGGGTGCTGTTAAGTTTGATATCCTCATCTGCAAAACATACAGAGTCTGCTGCCGGGCACGGTTCAGGATATGGGGAATCAATTTAGCAGGTGAAGAGTCATCAGAAGACCCACGTCTGTGGGGCAGTAGTAAATAAATGGAATCCTATGGATGAATGAAAGCCAGTGCTCACTGGACATTTACTAGAGTCAATGCTAATAGGTGGATGGCAGGGGGTGGCAGTCAATGAATGGAGTCCTATAGATGAATGAAAGCCAGACAAAATTCACTGGGCAGTTACTAGAGAGCATGTTAATACACAGACAGCATTATCATCCTATTTTCACAAATGGGGAACACAGTGAAGCTACGAGGTCAAGGTTGCATTGTTGGAGGTCAGACTTTAGTTCCAAGCCCAACCAATCCTAGAGCCTATGTTATCATCAACCTGTTTTAATGCTTCTAAGAAGAGTCAGAGTGCAGGATGGAGTTCCTCTTCCATACCTCTCATGACTTCATCTCATCTGCAATAATGGTGGTCAAACATATACCCTATCTGTTATAACTCTGGTCAGTGAAGAGGTAGAGACCAACTGAGAGTCTAGCATGTCTCCATGTAGTCAAGGGCACGGCCTCTGAATGTATGGGTGACTGCTTAGCCCATCACTTTGCATTCCCAGTCTCTATCAATGCTCCCCAACATAACATAGTTTGGCCCACGTAGTTCATAAGTGTGTTCAGCTGGGAAACGATTTGTGAAGAACAGAGGAATTTTCCCCTTATAATCTAGTTCTTACTTCAAAAGTCCAACTTGATCCAAGAAGACTTTAAGGGATCTAAATGGCCTGGAACATTTTTTCCTTCTAAAAGTATACAGAAACAAGTTCTAACCCCTCAAACGTGGGACTGTATTAAGATTATAGACAA
Source organism: Onychomys torridus (assembly GCF_903995425.1). Classification (NCBI taxonomy): domain Eukaryota; kingdom Metazoa; phylum Chordata; class Mammalia; order Rodentia; family Cricetidae; genus Onychomys; species Onychomys torridus. The sequence continues at coordinate 98,164,845 of NC_050443.1, forward strand.
GTGAAACCTACCCATTTAGAACTAACTATCCATGAACACCAGGCATTAGATGCCAGTATAGTATGCTAGGAACCAGAAGCCAGGCCTCTGGATACACAATCTAACAAGATTCCCTTTGTGTGATTAAAATTCTTGTGTCTAAGAGTGTGAATTAGTGCCTCTTGTACATGGGGCATTTGGAAAGAAGCTTTCCCAATACTGCAAAGTGGGGTGCTATGAACCTACTTTCTCCCAAGTTTTTACTCCTAGACTATAAACAAACAGCACATTTTAGTATTTATATAGAAACACAAGCATGCACGTGCACATATATGGTGCAGACTTACAGGGTAAGTCTGCGTAATCCATCAGGAACTCAAGCCTCTCACTTGCATCTCTAAGTTGCCTCCTGAGTTTGAACACAGTGACATCACTGGATTTCTTTAAGTATTCAATGAGGAACACTAGCTCCGAGGTGTTGGCAGGAATCTCACTGACTTTTTCAGCGATGGTGTTGTACTGATTACAAATACTGTGGAGAAATAATAGTCACAACCACCACCACCACCACCACCACCACCACCACCACCACCATCACCATCACCACCATTGCCACCATCACCATCCTCACCACCACCACCACCACCACCACCACCACCACCACCACCACCACCATCACCACCATTTCAACCACCACCATCATCACCACCACCATCACTACCACCACATGCACATCTGGATTTGCATCAACATGGAGGCCTTAGGTTGATGTAACCATCACCACCACCACCACCACCATTGCCACCATCACCATCACCACCACCACCACCACCACCACCACCAATCACCACCACCACCACCACCACATGCACATCTGGATTTGCATCAACATGGAGGCCTTAGGTTGATGTAAGGAAGCATTCTCTACAGCTTGTCTGCCTTCCCAGACTAAAAATACAGGTGGAATACCACACCCAGTTGACATTTATGTGGGTTCCAGGAATCCAAACTCTAGTCCTCACACTTGTGTGGCAAGAAATTAACCACTAAGCCATCTCTACAGCCCAAATGTTCCCCCAGAATTTTTATACCTGGTATTGGTTTCCCGGTTTACGTCCACTTGATACTGAATCAGACGCTCTTTAAGATTTTGGGCTCTCTCACAGAGGTCATGATTTAGGAAGGTGGAATCAAGACAGAACATGGCCAAAGGCACGGTGATGTGCATGGATGCAATTTCCTTTCTCCTCTTTTTTATGAGGTTGATACTCTGTAGGATGTAGTACATTCATAGTTCAATTGGTATTCGAGCTCTACCCATTGCCCCTAACCTTCCCCTTGGTCAGCACTAATCCAGTACTGAGCTTGGTGCTCATAGCAATCCATCGATTGCTCAATGGATTGACTGTAGCACATGTTACCAGGGCATGAAACTCTGAGTAGCATCTCCTACCGTCACAAAGTCCTCAATCTCATGGTTTTCCTTCAGGAATTCGGTGATGGCTTGCTCTGCCATGTTATCCAGCAAGTCATCATACTTTTTGTATACATTTAAGTATCTTTCATGTTGAAGAACATAAAACAAAACACACAAACATAAGTCAATAAGTTAGATGGGCAAGGGCGCAGCTAAAACAGATAATAGCCTTTAAAACACGAACTCAAACCAAGAAAGAGCACTATAATAGAAATACAACTGGAAATTCAGGATTTGGGCTTCTAATTTCAATTTTGTGACTTACTTGTGGCACAGACTCAGAGAAGATACTTAGTTACTTGTTCGAGACAGAGTTTCTTTGTGCAGTCCTGGCTGTCCAGATCAGGCTGGCCTCAAACTCACAGAGATCCACCTGCCTCTGCCTCCCAAGTGCTGGATTAAAGGCGTGTGCCACTACTGGCTGGTGGGTTTTTATTTTTAAAACCACTGTTGTGTTTTTATTCCAAGTGGCTATAATAAACTGAATTTTATAAGGTTATCATAAACCTTAGCTATAGTAGAATATGTAGAACAATTATTACAATGCTGACTTACAGTAAATGTTTGTTTGGTTTTTGTTTTTTGAGACAAGGTTTCTCTGTGATTTTGGAGACTGTCCTGGACTAGCTCTGTAGACCAGGCTGGTCTCAAACTCACAAAGATCCACCTGGCTCTGCCTCAGAGTGCTGGGATTACAGGCATGAGTCACCACCGCCCAGCTACAGTAAATGTGAAATGAGCATCAGCACCCAGCCTTCCTTCTAACCCCCAAATTCTATGCTTGTTTTCCAGATGGAAATTTGGAAGTAACCAACCTATGGCATACAAAATGAGGTCCATTTGTTTTCAGATCATGCAGGAATGGTTGGATAATTTTCTCCCAAATAGAGGATGCATCTAAGATGGTTTGACTAAAAATAAGTTTGAATTAATATTAAGGTAAGTGTGCAGAGTGCCTTGGTGGATCCCCAAGGTACACAGACAATCCCACAAACATTCTGAGAAAGCAGAGAAGCCAGGACACTGTCAGTCTGGAAAGAAAGGTATGTATAAGACCCATGAGCAGGGACACCCCCAAATAAGATGCACTGAGGTGGGCTTCCAGACACTAGGCTGACTTCCCCATGGAGGGATTGATATTCTCAGTGAACATGCTTTTGCCCTGCAGGAGGCTTTTGGCCACATCTGGAAACACTGTTCAGTTGTCGCAGTGGGACAGTTCCTCCTGGCGTATCATGGGTACAGCTAAGGAGTCTGTCACGTACCCCACTATACACAGGCAGTTCTTAGCCCTACAACATTGAATTCTTCCCACTGAAAGTGTGAAGTAAACACATTTGCATCAAATTCACTTGGTGGCAAACTGTGAGTGATCACTAGTTTAGGGTGATCTCACAATGTAAGTTCAAAATGGAAGATGCTTTTAAAGAGAAACATTTCATGTTGAAAACTATTCTATACCGACGTGAGACTATTGAGTGAGACAATTCATAGGTTTCTCTCTGTGTGGTGGTACACACCTTCAACCCTGCTGCTCAAGAGGCTGAGGCAGAAAGATCTTGATTTGGGGACCAAGTTGAGACATAGTGAAAATCTGACTCGAAAACAAACAAAATACCTGAAATACATTACAAGTTTCACAGCAGAAATATGACTTTGTTGCCCTAGATATTGCAGAATATTATTTTTCTAAATTCCAGAGATGTCTAAATATAGCTGGTCCTGTAGCTTCCAGAGAACAGAGCAACTCTGCACCTGAATTTGAATCCTGACTTTTATTGCAGCCTAGCACCAGGAGAGTTACCCTCTCCTGTCCGTAAGATAGAGATGAAGTCATATGCAGATAAGCACTGGCCATTGCTATATGTGTGTTTCAGGTGTGTGGAGACAGGGATAGCTAGGGCCAATATTAAAAGCCCAACTAGGCTATAAAGCTAGAACTAAACCAACTTACTTGTGAGGTCCAACTTGATTTTTCTTAAATACCTCAAAAGTCTCATTCACAAAATCAGAAACAAGGTTTTCTTCAGGATCAACAGTTCCAAGGATCATGCTATAGCCTTTCAACTCTGGAAATAGTATAGATTCCACCTAAAGAGCAGAAGTCACTCTTGGGTGTTATAAGTCACACACAGAAATAAGAAGGCAGAGGGCATCAAACACAGGCTCTTGCAATGGACTCCTTTCCAGAGACACCACTTGTGTTTTTACTTTATTTGATCTTGGCTAGTGGAGGAACCACCCTGCTATCCCATCTAACTCCTCTCTCTCTCCTCTCTCTCTCTCTCTCTCTCTCTCTCTCTCTCTCTCTCTCTCTCTCTCTCCTGGGTGGTTGTCTTCCCAACCTTTGCTCCTTTCAAGTCTCAAGGTCTTAGAGAATCCTTCTGGGCTCCCAAGAGATGTGGGTTTCTGTGTTTGATGTTCACTATCTGATATTCTGCTTGACACTCATCACTCTTACAATTAAATGACTGTAATGAGCTATTTTAGGTGACCTCTAGAGTATAAATACTGTAAGGGGCTGATGCATGTGTTTATGTGTTCATGTTTATGCAGGTGTGTGCATGTTCGTGTGTGTATATGTGTGTGTGTGTGTGTGTGTGTGTGTGTGTGTGTGTGTGTATCTGTGTGTGTGTGTGTGTGCCTGTGGAAGCCAGAGGTCAACCTTGGGTGTCATTACTCAGGAGCCATCTACCTTGTTTTTTGGCACAGGGTCCCTTATTGTTGGCACCTGGGCTGCCTATTAGGCTCAACTGGCTAGCCAGCCGACTCAAGTGATCCTCCCCGCCCCCATCCCTTGTATGACAAGCATGTGTTAACATGCCTAGATTTTTGCAAGGGTTCTGGGCATCCAGCTCCAGTCCTCACACTTGTGCAACCAACACTCTACAAATTAAGCTATCTCTCCAATTCAAGTGGCTGTTTTTCTTTGACATCTTCATTGCTGTATTCTCAGGGCCTAGACTGAGCTTGGTACTTAGTAAGAGCTCAATAAACAGCATGAGGATAAATGAATAGTCTATTCATACTGCTCTCATACCCACTATTCTCATCCCCACTATTTCCCTTACTTCTATAATGAGAGCTGAGGACTGGGTTCTAATTCTGACTCTATCACTAAGCAACACTGCACTCCTAGGAAATTACTACTCACTGAACCTCCACAGTGTCTAAGAAACAGAGGGATATGCTAGACTCTATACTCTTAGCTCATAAGCAAACAAACAAATCTATGGTCTCTCTCTCTCTCTCTCTCTCTCTCTCTCTCTCTCTCTCTGGTGTATATATGCATTTGTGTGGGTGTTTACTGGGTGTAGGATATGCTCACAGAGGTCAGAGGTCTGAATGTTTTTCTTGATCACTCTCAACTTTATCTTTTGAGACAGGGTTATTTTAGTTTTGTAGCCCTGGCTGGCCTGGAACTCAGAGATCCACTGCTTTTGTGCTGGGAATTCAGGCATGTGCCACTACACAGCCTGAGACGGGGTTCCTTTTTAGGTCAGCATCTCTGAATCTGGAGCTCAGTCATCAGGTAAGATAGCCGACCAATGAATTTTAGGGAACCACTTGTCTTTGCACACTCCCGCCCCTAGCCCTGTAAGGCAAACTCTTTATAGATGAGCCACCTCCCCAGCCCACTCTCCAACTCTTTAATAGTGTGTGTGTGTGTGTGTGTGTGTGTGTGTGTGTGTGTGTGTGTGTGTGTCCCCAAGAGTATTCTCATGTACTTGGCTCCTGCAGGCTGCAGAGTCCCTTCTGGGTACTCACTACCATACCTCAGGGCCTTCTCCTCTTCTTTGAAAATGTTTATCAACTGGCCTCAGCAAAGATCTTCAGACTGCTCTCCTAGGTTCCATGCCTTATAGTTACACATCTGCTTTTGATGGGAGAGCTGCAGTTTAGGAAGGGTGCAAACAAGTGCAAAGGATCTCAGTCCTCTTTGGGACCTGATGGCTTTAGACTGGCAGAGGGTAACTTCTTTGCTGTGTCTGTGTTTGTTGACAAAGTTTAGAAGCAAGAGACAAGATCACCATTGGTCCAGGGCCTGGGTAAAAGAGCCTGGGGAAAGCATAGCTGGTATCCCTAGGCCTTTCAATAGATCCCATAGGAGCAGGACTTTTGAGCCTGTGTTGGGAAGAAGTCTCTAGTCAAAAGAGAAAAGAAATTCTTGCAGGGTTGAATGTGGAGGTTCTCCTATATCATGTGAGGTAGAAACAAGAATGATCCTGTCCTATCCAGGGAACTGCTATTTTCTACCCATCATCCTGGCTTTCTGACTCTGCACTCCTTGCTTTCCCCACCATGTTCAAGGCTTTCTTCCGTGTCCTTCTCTGTTGTTGGCATTCCCTGCAATGCTGAATGAGTGGATTCTGCCATCAGGGGAAAGGCTGGCCCCACGGTCCCTTTCCATAGTCACATATACACTCTCCTCATTGTGAAAGGAATGCAGGAAAGATTCAGGGGGACTTGGAGGGGGAGCTGAGGGTGGGTAAGTCATATTTAATTGTATACATACACAGAATTCTCAAGGAATAAAAAAAAAATAAAAAAAGTAAACGTGACGTGGTGACATGATTAAAACACCCATTGGAATTCTGTGTATTACATCTCCTCTCTCATTTTATTCAACTTTGATTTCTGCATCTCCTTCACCACCTTCATTTCAGCCTGGATTACATCAGCCTTTCAGCCTTGTCCTCCTGGATTGTATTGATAAGACCAATGGCCCATACTATTTGTTTTGATTTCCTTTTTCTCATACACAGGCTTCCTTTTTTTTTTTTTTTTTAGCTTGAATGCTATTTATTTATTTTTTAAGTTCTTTCTAGGGCCTGGGGAGATGGCTCAGTGGGGTAAAGTGCTGTCCACACAAGCATGAGGGCCTGAGTTTGACTTCCGAGCACCATGGATAAGCTGGGCACAGTGATACACTGTAATTCCAGTCCTGGGGAGACAGACAGGTAGAGCTCATTGGTCAACCAGCCTAGCTGAATTGAAGCACTCCAGATGCAGACTCCATCCCCCAAAAATAATGTGGAGAGAGATTAGAGAGATAGCTGACATTTACCTCTGTTCTCCACAGACATGTACACACATGCATGTGTACTTATACCGATATGTGTACATCCCTACACGAACAAATGCATGCAACACACACACACACACACACACACACACCGCATTTGCAGCTGAATTTCACCTTGACATGTTTTTGCCTTATTGCTATCATGATGAGGTAAGATGTTGGAGACTATTCATCTGCTTCTAGTCATACACATATGCCTTAGGCATTTAACCTGAGGGACTATAGTTAAGTTTTTATAACTCAGTTCAGAGAGGCAAGCCTGAGGTCTGGGAAGGAAGGTAGTGCTGTGGCCCTTCTTCGATGAGAACTCAGCACATGTGGTTTCTTCCCATAGTCTAGTAACACTATTAGTATGTAAACCAGGCTAGCTTTCCAACCTGGAACAAACTGTGACCTGTGGATGTGTCATCTTGGCATAATAATAATGCACTCACTCCAGTACCAGTTCCTGCTGGGCTCTCTGCACTGCCCGCAGTCCTGGAGCTCCAGCTCCAGCTGCTTGTTAACACTGCCAATCAACAGCAGAGACAGACTCAAGGGGTATGTACTTCATGTGTCCCCAGCCCCACACTTATCTCTTCACACTTTACTCTCTCTTCCACTTCCTTCCTAGGGATCTTGCTTGTAGGAGAGGTGTCCACTTCCTTCCCCTTCTACACGCTCATTTTCATGTTAAACCAAGCTTGGCTGACCTCAAAACTCCAAGCATAGGGATTACTGGTGAAACTGGAGCCTTTGGGTCACAGGCTTTCTACAAACCTAAGCTCTGTGTGTGTGTGTGTGTGTGTGTGTGTGTGTGTGTGTGTGTGTGTGTGTGTGTGTGTACATGTATGAGTACTCATGCATGCACGTTTTTTGTGGGTGTTCCATTCCCATTTCATCCAACTCCATTTCATTTCTCTGAGTGTGGTGCATGCCTGTGTGTGTGTGTGTGTGTGTGTGTGTAGGTTGGTGGTTGAAATCATGTGCACTCTTCTCTTGCTCTCCATCTTACTTTTTGAGACAGGATCTCACTGGTTCTAGAGCACCCTGATTGTGCTAGACTGGCTGGCCAGCAAGCCTCAGGCCTGTCTCCACCTCAGTGCCAGGATTGTGCCTACACACACCATCGTGGCACCACACCCAGCTTTTACATGGCTCCTATTGATTGCATTAGGTTCTTATGCGTGCTTGACAAACACCTTACCGACCAGGCTACCTCCTCAACCTCAAACCTCAGCTTCAATCATGTGTGTGTGTGAGAGAGAGAGGGGGGCGGATATCTCATAGGTTCATTCCCTTTGTGGAACTAAACATTGGCCCTCTTGTCACATCACCTACCCAAAAGATGCTAGGTCATGTGGCTATTCTGCCTGGTAGACAAAGTTTACTTTTATGTCTCTAGTTTGATAAATAATTTCCCCTGGAAAGGAAACTGTGAGGCGCTTGAGCTGGGACGGGAAGGTTTTCTTTTTCTTTTTCCTTTCTTTCTTTCTTTCTTTCTTTCTTTCTTTCTTTCTTTCTTTCTTTCTTTCTTCCTTCCTTCCTTCCTTCCTTCCTTCCTTCCTTTCTTTCTTTCTTTCTTTCTTTCTTTCTTTCTTTATTTATTTTTGGTGTGTGTGTGTGTGTGTGTGTGTGTGTGTGTGTGTGTGTGTTTTGTTTTTCTTTCCCTAGGACCCCAAAGTGGTGAATAAACCCATTGAACCTGAAAACAAAATAAGATACATTTTTGAAAAAATCTTTGGCTGATTCATGCCAGTTCATCTGCAATGAATTATTAACCCACATTGAATGCCTTGGGAATCACCTGTCTCTTCTGAGGCAGCATGCAAAGGCAGAGAATTAGTGGGGGGACATAGGAAAGACCTAGATAATCTTCCTGAGGACAAGGGGGTGCATTAAGGGTGCATCCCAACATGAAACTGCCTAACTGGATACCAGATGGACTGTGGTTGTGCAACCAGCCACTTGATTGTTTATTCAGTATGGAACAAAAATATAAATGGATGATTAGGCAACTACTGTACCTTGGGGATCCCATCAGAATTCTTAATGATTTCCAAGAAGGAATTCTTTACTAATTCCCAGCAATTATCAAAAGTTGGGTTGAAGACAATAGCAGGTTCAAGTACTTCAAGTTTAATCATGATTAGCTGAGGCATGAAGAAATCCATCTCTTGGTAAGGTTCCTTAAAATCATTCCCATCCTGTGGGAGACAGAAGAAATATCAGACCTCACACAACTCAGCTTCAGGACACCGCAGTACTATTCTCCATTCATAGTGCTACCTGAGCGCCGAGAAAGGACATCAGCATACTGAAAACTGAGTCTATCCTATTGGGAGCTTATGTTTTCTCTAGTTCCCAAGGCCTTCCCTCAGAACAGCTTATTGGGTTTTTTTTTTTTGTTTGTTTGTTTTTTGTTTGTTTGTTTTTTTGTTTTTGTTTTTGTTTTTGTTTTCAAGACAGGGTTTCTTTGTGTAACTTTGTGCCTTTCCTGGAACTCACTTTGTGGACCAGACTGGCCTCGAACTCACAGAGATCCGCCTGCCTCTGCCTCCCGAATGCTGGGATTAAAGGCATGCGCCGCCAACACCACCGCCTGGCAGAACAGTTTATTTTAATCAATGCCACCTATTTTCCAACTTCCAAATCCTTCCTGACCTTCAAAACTAGCTCAAAAGACGCCTTCCTTAGGAAGTCTCCTTGTTTCCTTCACTTCTGAATTTCCATATTTCTACTTCTGTCATGTTATTTTATCTTTCCTCCCCTTACTTCCTCTGTTCTAAACTGGAGGGCAGGATCTATGTCTTATTCATCTCTTTGCTTCAAAATATCTGGGACAGTCTTTAATACCTAGTAGGTGCTTAATAAACATATATTGACCAAGTCCAAAAGAATGAATATCTGTATACTTCAAATGACAATGTCCTTGAGCACATGGTACATTTCAGCCAAAATGTCAACTTCTCTACAACAGAAATATTGCTGAGGAGATATCCTTAGGCCTCTGTGAAACCAAACAACACAAGATCCCTTTCATATCTACAGTGCTCAGTGTGGTCCTCCAAGGGTGGCTGTAAAAACTTGTCCAAGTGGTTGGCTTGATAGCTTTTTAGACTGTCTAAGGGAAGACTGGAAGTGTATCAGACACAAAGTTTTGCTTCCTTCAAACAAATATATTACTCCTTTCTTTGTGTGGAATTTTATAGTGAGGTTTCATCCCACACATGGAATCAAGTAAAGGGTCCCTTTGCGCCTCACAAAGTCGAACCATAGATGACTGCAATAGAGTAGTCCTCTTGGGGTATCATTGCAGTCCAAATTCAGCAGCACTGGCTTTTATATTTTTGGAGCAACTAACAGAAGTCTGCCTGCCTATACCTCTACTTCCTGAGTCATGGAATAAAAGGCATGAGTCACCACTTTTACTTTATTTGGGAAAATGCTAAGAATTGGACATTTTTACAATCAGGAAATTAAAAAACATTCACTATACTTTTATTATTTTTATTTATATGCATTGTTTTTTGCCTGCATGAGGATGTTGGGTACCCTGGAACTGGAGTTACAGACAGCTGTGAGCTGCCATGTGGATGCTGGGAATTGGACCCCAGTCCTCTGGAAGAGCATTCAGTGCTCTTAACTGCTGAGCCACCTCTCCAGTCCCATCACTATACTTTTAAAGATGAAATATGTCCACAGCCTGAAATTTCAGACCCTCTCCCCTGAACTTTGGGCTGTCTAAATCTAGGGGAGCATTTAATGCTTTGAAAATCAGGGCTTCATGCTTTATGCTTTTACTTCCACTTTACTGAAGCCAGTTCCATGAGGCTGTCAACTAGACCCAGCTAAGCTTCTCATTCTTGGAGGTTCCCTCTCAAAGACCAAACAACAAATCGCTGCTAGCAACAGGGAGCTTATAACAGCTCCCAAGTGTTAAGACGAAGGCTGAACACAAACAGTCTCGCCTCCATCTTTGTACTAGGGAAGTTGAAAACAAGTGCCCTTTCCTCACCCTGAAAGAGGCACATATTCTATCTTGTGTAACCATTATTTAATTTTCTTAAGAAAATTCCCTGAAACTTTGCTTCCAGAGATTTTTTTTCTCATAAATTTAGTAGTGGGTAATGATAGGACAAAAGTTTGCTGAGCATTTAAAAAAGGTAAAGTAATAGTCACCAGTGTGTATTCAATTCAGAATTTCACCTTCTGGCCTGGCTCCCTGCTGAGGACATATGTGAGCTCTAACCAGGCTGTCTTCCCTCTAGAGGGCTGGCTATGGACTCTCCTTCATACCTTGTGTATCATGAAGAAAGAGACGAGGTCCTCCAGGGACTTAATGACCAACTCCCTCAGCTGAAGTGACATGAAGGAGGCAACAGAAGCAAAGTACTCCTCAATGCTTCTAGAGGAGTCGTAGTCACTCTTGGGAGCAAAGTGGACCCAGTGTTCCTTCTGTGAGACAAACAGCTGGGCACAGGTGGGGATCCACCTGCAGAGACAGGAGAACGCCAAGGAAGTGGCTTTCTGAGCTGGAATGTGGGCTGCATAGTCCCACAGGCTGGAGGCTCAGTTCACAGAGCAAGGAAGAAACCTGCTAGCACATTCTCCCTCTCTGCTTCCTGGCCACCATGTTGTGAGTCACTGGGCTCAAACAGACCCACCCCATCATGATGGACTGAATTGAAACCTCTGAAAGCATGAGCTGAAATCTTTTCTTCCTAAGTTGAATTTGTCACAGCAAAAGATAGTCTGATTAGTAAGCTTGCCATTCAGTAATTTCTTTGTTTTGAATATAGTCCTATATGCACTCACTAAAGGAAAAAAAGTTGCCTAATGTCTGGCAAACTTTGGACCTTGAGGCTATTCATTTTGGGTCATTTCAATACAAGTCATTTGAGTACATTGTCTCATAGCACCCATAGACAGAAAGAATCACAAGGGAGAAACACATGAGAATGATATCATAACAAAACACGGTTCTGAAAAGGCAGAGAGAGTGTGGGAGGGAGGGGTAGAGAGAGCAATTGGCTATGAGGTTGCTAGAGGATAGGCATTTGACAGGGACAGAAGGTATCATAGGAAGTCAACACACTTCCTGTCACTCCCAGATGGAAATGGACTCTCAGATTTGGGAGTTTTCAATCTTTCCAATGTTCTCGAGAGATACTGACTTGGTGAGAAGAACCTGCCGTGCCTCCTGGCAGTGCTTCTGTATCACATCCTGGTACTCATTAGGCAGCAGGGGCAGTTTTCCAGCCAGTAAGTCTGCGGTTCGAACAAACCTGAGGTCTTTAAATCTGCCAAAAGGGAGGGAGAAATGCCAGAGTGAAAGACCAATCCATCCTGTGGGGCGAGGTCAAAGGACACGGGTTCTTATTATTTGTTCTCATAATTCTAACTCTTAAGGTAGAGCAGCACCTTCTAGAAATAGTGATGCTGGGCAATTTCAGGGAATGGATAGTGGGAGTGGGTAGAGAAGAGCAGAAAGTAATGAACAGCCCCTGCACCCCTCCATTCCTTTTGCCCTCAAAATAAAACATTGATGTTGGTTAACTCAGAGCACAACTGTCCACTGTTGCTGCATGGACAATGACAGAGGGCACCATTCACATTCTGTCCTATGGTGTGCCCTGGAGTTGAGCAACATGTGAGAAGCAGAACATGTATGTTCATGGACCACTTCTGATTCCTCCTTGCTCCAATACAGCAGTCAGTTAAACCTAAGGCTTCATGATGGCTTTGATGAAGCTCTTTGAAATTCTCTCTTCTCTATTTCCTCTCTCCATCTCTCCGCCTCTCTGTCCCTCTATCTCTCTCTTTGCGTGTGTGTGTGTGTGTGTGTGTGTGTGTGTGTGTGTGTTAAGTCAGAGGTCAACGTTGGGTATCTTTCCTTGGGTGACATCTTGATTTTTGGTTGTGAGTCTAGCCTTTAACGGCTGAGCCATCTCTCCAGCCCAACATCTTGATTTTTAAGACAAGGTCTTTCATTGACCTAGAACTCACTCAGTAGGCTAGGCTAACTGGCCAGCAAGCACCAGGGAGCTTCCTCTCCCCAACTCTATGACCCCTCTCCCACCCCGCACGTCCATTCCTAAGACTATAAGCATGTACCTTCATGCTGTCTTTTTACATGAGCGCTGGAGAATGAACTCTGGTCCTTATGCTGTGTGTGTGCACTTTGGTGGCTAAGCCATCTCCCCAGCCTTGCTGCCTGGAATTCCTATGATGAGTTAGGTGGAACTGACTTTGCTCTTGAACCAAACCACCCGCCCTGTGGGCAGGTTTACCAGGCACCCCTTCTATTTCTGTACTTATCCCATGTAGACCCTCTGGATATTTGTTGAATGAATGGATGACTCCTCATTCTCCCTACATTGCTCCTCTCCCCCCACCCTGGATCCAGGGAAGCTCTGCCACTTCCCAACCCCACAAGGTCCACTATTTATCTTCCCGGCATCCCCTCTTCCATAGGTTAGTCCTTTAAGTCATCACCATTACTTCTCAAACTATATATTTGCCCGTTTTCCTAAGCTCACTCCAGTGCTTGCCTCTAGATGCCGTCATCTGTTTTAATGATCCACCAGACTCACTTCCTTCTAAAATGCCACCACTATGGTCCTTTTGGGCAGGGGTAGTGAATTTAGTTGTATTTGTGTGTAATTGAGCACAAAGCACCTCTAGGAAAGGGTGAACCTGAGAGTCTGACTCATCACACAGACATCCAACATGTCTCCACCTTACTCATCTTTAGTTGAATCCTAACAAACTTCTTGCATGGATAGAACCAGGTTCTCCACTTTTCTCTCAGACCAATCTCATTATAGCCTCCAAATCCACAAAATTTACCAATTACAAAGACATCTGAGGTTATTGCTGTCCTCTTAGAATGAGTTTGCATCACACAGGGAAAACCATGATGTAGTTTCCTTGATAAATCTTTCTCCATGATGACTTTGTGCCCTTGACTTTTCCTAATGAGCTGCAGTGACTCATTAGCCTGACCTTTCAGTGAACTTTCCCTTCTGATTCATACTTTCCTTGAAGACCCTTTTTTTAAAAAAAAAAAAAAAATCACATGCTCTCCTCTCCCCCCAAATAACTAATAGAATGGATAAACAAAATATAGTATAGCCAAACTATGGAATATTATTCAGTCATAAGAAGAAATGTCGGTTACTGATACTTGCTTCTCTGTGAATAGATGTTGAGAATATTGTATTTATGTATGGACACAAAGGACTATATAATGTATGATTCAGTATATGTTACACATCCATTATCTGCAGATCTACTGAGGCAAAGAAGATTATGGTTGCCAGGTGCTGAAGGGGTAGATTGATAAATGACAAAAATACCCTTGAATTAGAGAATGGTGCATGTGGCACAAACTTGTGAAGAACTTAAAAACTACTTACTGTCCGTGCACTTTAAAGGGGTCAGTGTGGTGGTTTGAATGAGAATTTCCTCTATAGGCTCATGTATCTGAACACTTGCTCCCCAATTGGTGCCACCATTTGGGAGTATGTAAATGCTGAGGAGGTGGAGAATGGCTAGATGAAGTTCATCAGTGTGCTGGATAGTTTTATGTCAACTTGAACCAAGCTAAAGTCATCTGAGAGTAGGGAACCTCAATTAAGAAAATGCCTTTGTCATATCTAGCTGTAGGGCATTTTCTTAATTAGTGACTGATGGGGGAGGGCCCAGCCCATTGTGCGTGGTGCCATTGCTGGGCTGGTGGTCCTTGGCTCTACAAGAAAGCAGGCTGAGCAAGTCATGAGAAGCAAGACAGTAAGCAGCACCCCTCCACTGCCTCTACATCAGCTCCTGCCTCCAGGTTCCTGCCCTGCTTGTCCTGTCCTGACTTCCTTTGATGATGAACTGTGATATCATATTATGGAAGCGTAAACCAAGTAAAGCTTTTCTTCCCCAGCTTGCTTTTTGATCGTGGTGTCTCACTGTAGCAATAGAAACCCTGACTAGGACAGTCACTATGGAGAGGATTGAGAGTGTCTAGCCTTACTCCATTTACTCTTCCCTCTGTTCCCTGTGTGTGGATGAAATGTGATCAGGTAGCTTCCTCATCTCGCTGCCATGCTGTCTTTGACTGTTGCCATGACTTTATTGCCATAATAAACTCTGTCCTTCTGAGGTGGCTGTTGGTCATGGCATCTGCCACAGCAATAGGAAAGTAGCCAATATAGAGAGTTTTATAGTTGGTCTTTCAGCCCTATGGGTTCTGCCCACTTGGATTCAACCAACAGCATGTAGGAAATATTCTGAAAAAAAAAAAAACCCTGCTTTTGTATTAAACAGGTACAGAATTTATTCTTGAAATTATTTCTTAAGCAACCACTTCTGACAATTACTCACATAACACTTCCATTGTACTAGACAGCCTGGTTGGTCTAGACATGGTTTTAGTATATGGGAAAGTATGAGACTGTGTAAAAATACTAAAATATTTTATCTAAGGAACTTTAGAATTCATGAACCATGATATCTGGGGTCCTGGAAAAAATCTCTATGTATACAAGAGTCAACTGCATATCTCAAGTTTTTAAATTTGAAAGGAAAAGGGGACCTTCTTCCATCTCATCTTGATTCCAGTAATTCTGGGAGTGAATATAATTATTGATAATTACAACTGAGAGATCATAGCTTGCCAAATGAACTCCATAAAGAAAAAACAGACCCAAAACGTCATCCTTCTCAAAAGGAGAGACAGAAGGAAGTATAGCATTGTAACTGAGGGTGACAGGTGCTCAGTGCAGGTGATGGGGAAGTGATTCCTCTTGGGGACTTAAGTTTTATGAGGTACTAAGTACTTTATGCTGAGTTACTAATTCCTCTTCACATCCCTGAAGTAGGAACTCTTATTATTTCAACCTTGGAGACCAAGAAAGCAAAGCCCAGAGATGGGAGATAGCACAGCCATCTACCTACAAAGCAGAGCTAAGATTTGGACAGGAACTTAATGGCTCAAAATGTATACCCACCATGCTCCAGGGCTTACAGATGAGGGAAACATATTTTGGGAAGGCAAAGGAGGGCTCCTTATACCTGTAGATAGGTTCACACTCACAACCCACACACTTTCTGTCTAGGATCTTTGATGGGCCCACTCCACTGTAGCACAAGGACTACTGTCACCGTGCCATAATGAAGAGGTACATTTATGCGCTGAACGATAAAGAAAAGGACCCCCAGGCCAGGGGCCATGTCTTACTCTGCAAACCACAGTTCTCTGAGGTTGTACATCATGGGGTTCACTGTGTGCAAGTGCTCCTCATTCCACTTCTTGGCGCTCTGGTAGACACTGTGCCAGGGCACAGGGGCCCGGATCACTCTGTGAGGGAACAAGCGAGGGATGCTCTCGATGAACAGCCTCTTCTTCTCCATTGGGTCCATGAGGATGTAGTCAACTGGAGTGGAGAGAGAGGTCATCCTATCAGGCAGGGTCTTTAAACACCCTGTGCTCCTAGCTTTCATACACTTTGAATGGAAATGAGTCTCTGTCCATTTACACCTGGAAATGCATCCTCATTGGCCAGGACAGGGGTAATCCGTTGGGTGTGACTTAATTGGGGAGGACGTTCTGTTGGCATAAGCTGTTTTCTTTCTGAAGATACTTCACTGGAAGGAGTGTGACTTCACAGTGTCCAGCACTTGGATTCTGAGGGTGAGACCTGCTTTTCCTGTGACAGTACATTAACACTTGCTGGCACTCCATTAGTCATTAATTGACTTCTCTCACCAAGATAATTACACACACACATAAGGCAATCCAGTGAGCAGCACCAGACAGAGGAATGTTGTGTATGGAGGTAAAGTGTCAGACAGTCTACTCAAGGAGCTGTGAGCTATGCTGTGGTAGACACATCAGGTGCAAGTGGTGATGCAGAAGCTATGTGGCTGGAAGCAGGTTGGGAGCTAGAAGCAAGAGACCTTACAGGTTTCTTCTTGGAGATGGGTTCTGTGCCACAACAAAGAACTATTACACTGACCTCACTAGAAAGTTAGGGAAACAGAAACAGCTAGACATTTTGGTAAAGGGGTGATAACAAGGCAGAAAAATAACAATATCACCCTTCCCCTTTCTCTCTCAATCACCTGCCATTAGATGCCTCCCGGTGTGATCTGCTGTATGTACAAGACACTGGGCTTAGGGCAGAGGAGCAGCAGTGATACACCCATCACCATACAAAAGCTAAGGGTCTGAAAAGGGAGTCCAAAGCTACCAATAGGAGAGGACAGCAGCAGAGAAACAAAGGCACAGGGGGCAGGACTGGTGAGCCAGGATGAGCTGAAAGTGGGGGCACCGGGGCACCGGAACTACAGAGGAGGAGGGGACAGCTGAGGGGAGCAGAAAAAAGCCCCTCCACCCCCGCTGCAGAGGAGGAGGAGCAAGTCTGGAGCTACCTTTTGAAATGTGGGTGCCTGCAATGCAAAGTCTGTCACAACTGAGCCGCCTGAAGCTTGTCATGCATGCTGAATCTTGGGCATTACCCCAATTCTTCTAAACCAGAAGCTTCTTTTTAGCAAGGTCTGCAGAAGCATGCCCGGACAAAGGCGGTTAGTTCAAAAGGAGACATTAGAGATGGTGGCTAGGATGGGGAGACAGTTGAATTAAAAGTTACATGGTTATTTGGGGGTAAGTTCAGTGAAATCAGGGTGGGGACTGATAAAAAAAAATTGGCCATGCAAGAATTGATCTTGATTGTCAGTTTGGTCAGCTTGAATGATGCCTGAGAGATTAGTAGGGTACACTCCTGGGTGTGTCTGTGAGAATGTTCCCAGAGGTGGCTGGCACTGAGGATACAGATAGAGGCCATCTAGTAGGATGGCAGCCTGCATAGAACCAAAGCCAAAGGAAGAAGCCTGTTAGCAATGCATGCTCTTTCTCTCTCTGCTTCCTGGATGGGATGGGGGAGCAGCTCACAGATGGCACCATGACCCTGTGTGACACTCTGCTCTATCACAACCTAAAAGCAAGAGGGGCAGCTGATCGTGTCCCCAGACCTCTGAAACCACGGGACAAAAATGAACCCTTCCTCCTCTGAGCTGACTTTTCCAGCTGTCTCATCACAGCAGCAACAAAGTGACCAGCACACAGAGGAAGGGCAGTGCCCTCCCTAGGAGCTCCGTGCCCATTTAAGCCCAGCCTTACCGATGCTTTTCATGAGGCTACAGTAATAGTCATTCTCCTTCTCAGACCTGAGTGCGACCTGCAGGGGTTCCAGGGATGGGATTGACAGCAGCACCTTCGGAATCAGCTTGTAAATCCTCACCATGACCTCCTCGTCCTCAGGGGCAATCATGTCTTTTCGGATGCCGTTGGTCAAGTAGTAATAATATCTCTTCCATAAACAAAGCAAGGAAAGGTCACGGCCGGGTGGCTGTGCCCACCTGTTCCACCCACCAGCCAAGCAGCTGCCGAGCAGCGGAGGCCCCCGTTCACACAGCAGCCATCCATGCCTTTGGTCACTTGCCACCATGCTTCCAAAGCCAGTCACTTCACACGCATTGCATGTGACAAGGTCACCTGCACGGGGCAGGTGCTTCTCGCTGGAGGAGAAGACAACTGCTCAGCTCTGTGTATTTTAGTTTTCCTGAGAGGAGTTGCACAGCTACCTCATTAGGGATTTCCCCCATTTTCAAAACACATTCACAGGCTGCATTCTGCTTATGATTGATAGGGTTGCCAGAAAAACTAGAGAACACAGTAGTTTACTCACACCAAAAAAAAAAAAAAAAAAAAAAAAAAAAAAAAAAAAAAAAGCTGTTATTTATCTAAAATTCAGTTGTAATTGAGTGTCCTGTCTTGTCTTGAAGAAATTTGGCCATTGCCCACCCCATGGGCTGCCAAGTGGGAAGCTGCGTGCTAAGGACTCACAAGCCACCAGTTCCTAAGATCTGCATCGCCACACCCCCCTCACCCTCAAATAGAGGAAACAAACACACACACATATACAAATCCTCAGTCGGTAGTCTGTGGTGGAGTCTGGGCTTCAGGATTCTTTCAACATTCCCCAGGTGACTCTGCCATTCGCTGCTTTGAATCACTCAGATGCCAAGCTAATATTCATCAAGTTGGGGGCCACAATGAGGAAGTACCTCTAGGTCTAACTCGGATGGTTTTTTCTCCTTACGTTCGATTTCCATCTCCCCTTGCAACATCACATCCATCTGTTGTTCTGGGCTCATTGGTCTGCTTCCTGGGTTGGTCGACCATGTGTTCTTGTTACACTTCGTGGGCAAGGATGATGGGTGTTTGGAGGCTAAGGGCATCCTGAAAGGTTGGTACAGTTCTGCTCTTAGGATTGTAAGGGAATCCCTTCTCCCTTGTGTCATCTAGTGACGTCTAAAGTATGCACCTTGGGTGACCCAGATATGTAACACTTCCCATGTTGTGAACACTGGCTTTACTCAGTTCACTAACTTACTCTATATAGAGGCTTGAAAGATTGGTGGGGAAAAATGAACTACTGTCTGTCTGATAATGCCTTCAAGCCAAGAAGCAGAATATGACTTTTTTTTCTTTAGATTTTTTGGGACAGGGTTTCTCCAGGCAGACCTGGCTGTCCTGGAACTCACTATGTAGACCAGGCTGGCCTTTAACTCACAGAGATCCACCTGCCTCTGCCTCCAGAGTGCTGGGATTAAAGACATGTGCCACCACTGCCCAGCTTTTCAGAATATAATTTGGCTCAGTCCAATCTTCTCTGTTCCATGGCACCCACAGTGACACCTTACCCGGTAGCATCCTCCTTGACTTTGAAAGAGAACTTCGTTTTCTTCTTGCTGGGCTCTGATGAGGTTTTAGATGCTGTGAGATTGGAGAAAGAAAGACATCAGGAATGGGAAGATTTGAGCCGTTCTGTGTCTGCAAGGATGTCTGGGAGACTATTAAGAGGGAGTAGACAAGGTGGGGCAGGGTGCAGGGTGTTTTTTGTTTTGTTATTTTTGTCTTATTGTTTTTTCTTGTTTTGATTCTTTAGAGAGAGAGAAATTTATAAAGAGTTGGATGGGTAGGGAGGCAGGGAGGATATGGGAGAATGGGGGAAGGGAATGATCAAAATATATTGTATGAAAATTTTTTAATAAAAAGAAAAAAAAAGATATAGCATTTCTAAACCAGGATAAGCCCTCTTCACATACTGAATTTGTTGCTTTTTTGGCCTTAGACTTTCTAATTTCCAGAATGTGATTAAAATATTTCTGTTGTTTCTAAGCTACCCAGACTATGCACTTTGTTATGGAACTCAAACAGGCTTAAACAAGAATCACAGTATTAGCAATTAGAACATTAAGTCTAAGTTTCCAGGTGAGATCTCCTATTAGGGTATTTAATGTTTGCTCTATGTCCTTGAAGCAGTAATCTGCAAAGATGACATCCTAGAGGCATGTGTGTGTATTCGCGCAATGAGCAACACTGATGAGGACTACATCAAGGAATCCTCCAAATGATATTCTTAGGCCTAGTACCATATAAACAGAATAAGAAATTAGGAGGAAAAAATCAGAACCTGTTAGAAATCTGAAAACGGAAAGATGTTGCAATCTCTGCTGGTTAGTTTGAACCGTCAAGGTGATACTGCCTAGAATCCCCCGGAGGACAGTCTTAACTGGCCTGTGGACTTGTCTGTGGGGGACTGTCTTGATTGTTAACAGGGGCGGGAAGAGCAGCTCTGAAGGTGGATAGCACCATTTCAAAGGCTGGTCCTGAGTGTTTACGAGTAGAGAAAGCTAGCTGCGTGGGTAGCAGACCCATGTTCTAGTCTCCCTTTGTTCTGACTGTGAAGGTGATGCTCTTAGTCACTGCTTTGACTTCCCTGTCATTGTGCATGTAATGTGGAGTTAGAAGACAAATGAGCCTTTTCTTCCCCCGAGTTCTTCAGTTCAGGGTGTTTTAATCTCAGCAACAGAAATAAAACTAGGACACAGAAAGAGAGAGAGAGAGAGACATAAACACACATACACAACAGACACACAGAGACACATATACAAACATACACACACACAAAGAAACAAAAAAACCCCAGCAGCACTTTTTAGATATGTATTCAATATTGAGCAGAGCTGAAGAGAAAATTAGTGAGTTGGAAGGTCACAGCTGAGGAATTCACTTATATCACAGAGGGAAAAGTGGAAAATATGAAAGGGTTTGAGACAGAGAACAGACTGAGTGGCTCCAAAATGTACCTAACAAAAATCACAAAAGGGTTCTGTAAGCAAATAGATGTATATTTGGTGGGATATAGTAAGTTAATATCTGTAAGACACTGTGTGTGGTAAACAGCTTCCAAAATAGACCTCCTCCTATGATCCCCATTCCATGATATGACTTTGATGTGAAGCTGGACCTGGTGATTCATTTTTAACAAACAGACTATGGTAAAAGTGCCAGTTCTAAGGTTAATTTTCCAAAATTTTCTGTGGTATCTGAGGTGCTGGCTCTGTCTTGCTCCCTCTTTTACTGACTCCAGTGGAAGTCAGACGCCATGGTGTAAGCTGCCCTCTGGAGAGGCCATGTGGCAAGGCACTGATGATAGCCAACAGTCAACAAGAACTCAAGAATGCAAGCCTGGAAGGGAATCCTTTTGTATTTTGTATTTTGATGACTATGGTCTTGGTTGCACCTTGATTACATGATTGTGAGAGATCTTGAACTACTCAACTAAACCAAACACAAAGATCTCACCTGTAGACACAGATGATGAATAGGATTTGATTTAAGTCATGAGATTTTGGAGTAATCTGTGATGTAGACATCAGTAGTTTAAGTACATTAAACAGTACTGGTGTCTGCAAACAATGCATAAACTCTAGCAATTGCAATAATTTCCACTTCATGGGTGGTGAGAGTGAGGCTCTATGAAGGGCAGAGCCAAGATGAAAACCCAGGAGCAGAAGCTTCACTTCAAAACCCCATTCTGCAGGAAATACAGCATATTGTCACAAGTACCTAATGGTAGCCCCTGACTGGTCTTGTCCCTAGGGACATTGATGGTGACTGGTTGGTAGACTTTCAGCAGGTCTTTCAGTTTCATGTCCCGGGCCGTCAAGGAATAGTTGTTGCCAATGGAGTCACTGGGTCCACGGTGGCAGTCTTGCTCTTTGAAGGGCACAGCCAGGGTCCAGGATGTACGTTGCATCAAGGGAGGATAAAAACTGTGAGACATGACAGTCTGCAAGGAGAATAATGTAAAGGAGACACAGTCAGAGACATCTCTGTGAGCCTGGGCTCTTCTTCCACTGAGAAGGAGTTTCACATGCTGTGTGCTGTGTTTCTACCTTCTGCACACCCGGGGAAATACTTAGTGCATGGATACTTCTCTGCCCAGTGGAAGAAGGTTCATGAAGCCAAGGAAAACAGCTGGCATTCAACACCCAAGAGTTAGGGGACAATAAACTTTGACTCTTCATGGACATGGTAGTGAGAGGCATGTAACTACTCTCACTTTACAAGTGAAGATGTGAAGTAGAGTTCTGTAACACAGTGGGAAAATGGCAAGGCCAGGTGCAAACACACTCTCATCCTAACACAAACCTCTCTTCTCACACTGCTGTAGCGTCTTCTGATGGCAAAGTGATGAGAGCTATTAGTCCCACTTGCCAAGACTGTTTGCATTCACTAGAACCCAAATGAATACCTACACAGGCGAAGTATGTTCCCCAGGTCTTCCTCCTCAGCAGGAGAGCAGGCAGCCATGGGCACTCACCTCAAAAAGTTCAGAGGGCTCTTCATTTGCAGACACAGGCAGAGGGGGCAGCTCTGGCCTCACCTGGGAGTGGCTCATATGGTGTATGGAGTCATTTTTGCTAAGCTGTGGGAAATGGGAACAAAGGCTCTCTTCAGGAATTGGGAGAGATTTCTGGGCCTCTGGAGAGGGTGAGAACTGCAGAGGTCCCTGGAGTCTTATGCGTACAGTGCTGCTCGGGCCCCTCCATCCCTTATACAGGAATATTTCTGTTTCTAAATCATCACTCTGTCTGTTCTACAGCATCTCCTCTCTGGCTTTTCCTTTACAGACAATCTGTTTATTTTCCCTACCCTTCAGGAAAAGTGCAAGCTTTGAGTGTGCCTCCTATCCAACCCTGGGTAGGATTAAAAGTGAACTTCCTTTTATTTTTATTCATTTATTATTATTATTATTATTATTATTATTATTATTAGTAGTAGTAGTAGTAGTAGTAGTAGTAGTAGTGAGTGTGTGCATGGGATATGTGTATGTGTGTGTGAGTGTGTGTGTGTGTGTGTGTGTGTGTGCACATGATGTGAGTGTGAGTGTGTGTGCCATGGCGTGTTGTATGTTGGAAATCAGTGAACAACTTTGCGGAATTGATTCTCTCCTTCCACTTTTATGTGAGTTCTAGGGATTGAACCCATGTCACCAAGCTTGCAGGACAAGCTCCTTGACCTGCTGAGCCATCTTGCTGGGCCCCCAAAGTGGATAGCTTTTAAAAGTTGACTCTTGCATTTCACATATTCAATGTTTTGATTAAAACCATACTCGGGTGATGGCTTGTCATCTTTTGCATGTTTAACAAGCATAGAAGCAGCCCTGTAGTGGGTAGCCATCCCAGCCTTGGCCTGGAAGTTCCAACCCCAATTGAGGCTTCGGTAATGGTCACGCCCACAAGGTGGGGCTGAGGGAGGAAGCTGAAGACCCAGGATCAAGAGTAGAGGCTTCTCTTGGTTCTGGGACCCTGGATGCTGGAGGTAGACCAAGCAGAGTTCTCCAGAGAACACTGCCAGACTGCGCCATACCTTTCACAGACCCTGCAACCTATCCCTTCATTTGTAAGTTACCCCACAAAATAAACCTCCCTTTTAACTACATGGAGTGGCCTTAATAATTTCACCAATACATGCCCTCTGTGATTTCCTCAGGAAACAGGGTGTGGGAGCGCCCTTTCATCCATCAGTGCACATTTGGGTGTGAGCCTCAGGTGAGGATGAACCACCACAGGCACTTTCTGTGCCCACACGCCTCCCCAAACAGAGCGGAGAGTGGCTGTAGGCTGCACAGCACTGTGTGAGGTTTTTGTCTGAAGGCTCAGCATTGTATCTGAGGCTGTGGTAGAGACACTGCTGTATTTATGGGAAGGCTCTGCTCTTCTTTACTTTCAAGGCCAATGTTGGTTCTGACTTTAGCCCTAGAATGTGACTGTAGACTAGCTCTGGTGTGAGATGAGACATTGTGATAGTGATTTTTATTTACTAGGGTCTGCAAATTATGGCATGCAACATTGCTGTATTACTGGTACAGGTTGGAGTGGAAAGGAGCCATAGGATTTCCTGTTAGTCATGAATCACCAAGCCTAACTAACCCCTCACTGATAACCCCTAACCTCCATTTAACTCCCCTGGAGCTCCCGTATCATTAAATAAGCAGCATTGTCTACCCAAACTCCAAATGATTGTATGCCAGGCATGCAAAAACCTTAAGGGACTTTTGGTGGTAGTCCCATTCTAGCTGATCAAATCAAGAGCCAGAATGGTATGTAACACATCCCAGACACCAGGAGCAGACTTGCCTTCTAGGGCAGTAGCTTTTAAACATGCATCACCCTTCATCCCAGAAATATCAGGAATGGCAAGAACCCTTTATATGGCAAATTACTAGGACTTTGGTCATGGGACCAAAAATTAAATGAGAACAGGCAAAGCCATGATCATAGAGGTACTTTTAGCTTGAGGTCTTTGAAAACATGCAACGGGTTCACTGATCTCACAGCCCAATTCAGTGTTTCTCAAAGACTATTACCAGTGGTTGGCCAATGGATACTTATTCAGAGTAGAGCTGCTTGGTCCCCACTGCAAGCCTGATGCTCTTGAGAATCAATGACATTGTTATTTTCATCTTACAGAACTTAGTATACTGACTTATTTTTTATTGTTGAATTATTATTATTATTATTATTGTTGTTGTTGTTGTTGTTGTTATTATTATTTTGAGATAGGGACTCATAACTCAGGATGGCCACAAACTCAAAATCCTCCTGTCTCAGCCTCCAAAGTGTTGAGATTTAACTCATGAACTATCATACCCAGCTTTAATATGCTGGTCTAAATCACAGGCGGCCTCTTTGTTCTCAACCTCAACCTCAAGGACCTGAGAGCTAAGCAGTTATCTCCATGAATTTACCCCCCTGATGACTGAAATCCATGCCAGATCTGATCAACAAGGCAAACAAAAGAGGAAAAGCTCCAGAGTCAACTGGAAACTAATCTGGTCATCCAAAGCAGGTACAGTACCAACCAAAGAAGAGTCTGGTCAGGGTACTTTCAAGGATAAGGCATTCATTATTTCTTTCAAGGTCCCAAGCTATAAGACATGTTTCAACAAGGCTGTCTACATTGTGACATTGCAAGCAAGAGGAATTTGTGGTCAGTGACAACCTCTCCTTTGGCCTAGATTTTAAAATCCATTTAAAAAAAAAATCTTCATTCAAAGAGCAACAAACACCACCACACCAGAACATCTTGAGTAAGTCACAAGAGCAGGAAGGAGCAATTGAACGCAAAAGCCCTGACCTTGTGGAGTCAGGGAGAATGTTAACATTATCTAGGAGGGGTCTTGGTAATTGTGTTTCTGTTCACTGTAGTGTAAACCTGATTTCAGTGCTAATAGTACTTGGGAAAGTTAATCCTCCCAACAGAAGTAGAATACAGTTCTGGTAGGAAAACCTGGTCTACTCCAATTTCAACCCATGTGGCACAATGTAGCTAGCTGGCCCTAGCCTCTGGTTCTGGGCATGAGACCAATCAGATGGCTCCATTTTCCTGTCCATGGTAATTGGCTAGAGGGCGGCATGTGAGCCAAGCATTTGACCAGAGTATTTCCTCAGACTTTTGCCAGAGCTCCAGAGGAAGCCACACCTTCTTTCATTGGTGTCATTAATTGAGAGGCAGCTTATGCTGAGAACTCCCACAGTCATCTCTGCCTCACGTGGGGAAAGGTGCCTTAAAATAATGCAAAATAGAAGCTGGCAAAATCACCAGAAAGAGAAGTGTCTTGGTGACGTCAGTGGAAACCTTGTGTCTAACTTGACTTCTTGATTGCCTGAACCCAGAGATCCTCTGAGTGTGAGGCACACTGAATTATACTTCTATCTTCCCATCCTGCGAAAGCATCAGTCTAGAGGTAGACACAAAGACAGCTGACTCAGAAAGCTCGGGACAGAGAAGAGAGACACCATATCCCACAAGCAGACAGAGAAGCCATTCTTGGGCTTATGAAAAAAAGCAAATATGAGGCAGTTGGCAGAAGATGAGAACCTCTAGAGAAACATGTTGATCTTTAAATTAGTTCATGGGCTGAGACCAAGACATCCACAAAGAATCCTGTGGGACAGAAACATGATGAACAGGACAGCACATGTAGGAAGAAATCAATTCCACAACACAATAGAGCATTTTCTTGACTGTTTATGGCTAGGAATTCTCTGAAGGAGCACTCTTGATGGGAGGAAATGGGGAATATCATAACAGCTTCCTAGCTTTGCAAAATGGTGTGCTAACAGCATGAATGTCCCAGTGTGTTCTTTGGTAAGTTTTGGGGAGTTTTCATTTGAGAGCATGGGCTTGGGTATGTAACAGATCTAATTTTATAAGGTTCCTACTTTAAATGCTCCTCTGAGTACTCCAAGTCTTGGCCTCCTGGCTTTTTTATCCAAGATTCTTGCATGTAGATTGGGCAGTCTGTGTTTGTTTGTTCATTTTTAAGGTGGAGTCTACTATGCACCTCAGGCTGGTCTCAGCTGCTTGGCTTCCCAAGTGCAGAGACTACTGGCATAAACCAGCACACCCAGTTCAAACAGTTTATTTCAGATTGCACACGATGGCTTGCATGAACCTGTTACACCAGAACCATTCTACCCCAACTTAAAAATAGAGCTCTCATGGCTCTCCACCATGACACTCCAAATCTGGATCAATCCAAATCAGGGCCAAGACTGATTTCTCATAAGGTTGTTTTTGTTTTGAGACCATATAGTCCAGACTGCCTTGGAATACACAGTCTTCTTGCCTCAGTCTCCCAAGTGGTAGGATTACAAGGTGCTTCCATGCCTATCTGAGACTTTTTTAAATTAAACATTTTTTAAAATTAGCAATGTATGTGAGGATGTGCATGTCCATGTATAGGCAGAAGCCAGAGCAGGTGTCAAATATCTTGCTCCCTTGAGACCAGGTTTATCACTGAATCTGGAACTAAGCTGGTGGCCAGTAAGCTGCAGCAATGACTGCCTCTGACAGCTACATGCATCCACACCTATTTAAACACAGGTCTGGGGTATGAATTCAAGTCCTCATGCTGTGCAGTAAGTGCTCTTATCCACTGAGCCATCATCTTCCCAGCCCTAAGACTATGTCAGAGTATACTGCAGAATGTGCACTCAGAGGTGGGACCTGCCTGCTGGAGTGTGTGGTCTGACGGCATTAGCAGGAAAATGAACAACGAGTTCTACCTGCAAAATTTCAGAGTAAAATTGAAAAATGTGATCAACACACTTTCTAGGTCAAAGGAATCTAACATGGCAATCTCTCTGTATGAAATCTCCCTCCTCCCCCACACTCTCAAGTCCCTTCATGTTGAAGACACAAGTACAGAAAAACACACCTTAAATGTCACACCCACCTTCTGAGATGAGCAATCAGTGTAGCTCATGGTGCCTGTTCTATTGTACCTATTAAAGAAAGACTAAGGAGTTCTCAGTTTCTCCGAGGATCAGTCTCTCCCATCCAGCTGCTTTGAAATCTGTGATTCCTTAGAGTAGAACGGGGACAAGGCCAGCAGCAGAATTTTCAGACACTCTGGAAGCTCTGACACAGAGCTGCTTCTCTGAGGTCATAAACCTTGGTATCCCAGGGAGTTCCCTGGCAGAAAGGGAGAGAAGGACAGACACGGAATGAAGAGGTAGCATGGCGTTCTCCAGGAGTCCCCTCCAGTCCCCACCCCTTGCAGGATTTGTTCTTCGTTTCTTTTCAGGAGGTTTCTTGGAACTTCCTAGAACAGCCAGAAGTCTCTGCAGAGGACAAAATTGAAGTACCATCACATATTAATATACAGAAGAGGGAGCTTGCTATCCCAAATAACACCCCTGGGAGCCTAGACTCTTCCCCCTCTTCCCTGAGCAGTTTTAACAGTAATGAAGTGTGTCCCCAGGCCCTGTGCTGGGTAACCAGGCTTTAGCGTCTGTTGCTAAGAGGAGGGGCCTCTTCCATGCTTCAGCACAAGACTAGGCTTGACCTGCTGGCTCTCTTTGTAGTGACAGAAGGGAATTTGAGAAGGTGTTTAGTAATGGCCCTGGAATGTAGCAATAAGAGGCCACAATCTTGGAGAGGTCTAAAGGCACACAGGCTGGTGGTTGAGTCCTTGAAATCTAGAGTTGGACTGGTCTAACTCAGATCCTGAGCTTCCCATTATGTAATGTGCAGCTTGTGTCAAGTGAATGTGTCAGCTTTCATGTACAAATTCCATACCATTTTCTGGTAATATTGTCAGTACCCACCTCATCAGGTTTCTTTGAAAGTTTAATGAGCTAATACATCTAAAACAGTTTGCACACTGTAAATTCACCCTGATTTGTCTATGACTTTTACACACACACACACACACACACACACACACACACACACACACACTTCCAGACAGGATCTGAAGATAACCTTGAACTTCTGATCATTTGCTTCCACCTCCTTAGTGCTGGGATTACAGTTATGAACCCTCCATACTTAGTTTACGTAGGACTGAAGATCAGCCCCAGTCCCCAGTGCCTACTAGGCTAACACTCTACCAACTGAGCTACACCTCCAGTGGGTGTAGCTGTCTGTCCAGAGCAGGTTGGGATACTCTTGTCACTCAATGCAATAGGTTCTTAACAAATGTTGTGACTAGCACCAATAATATAGTTATAGGCACACAAGCACATATACTCTCACACATGAGTACCTAAGATCCACCATGGCCTCAACATTCAAAGCACTTATTACATGGTTGCTTTCAAAATTCTCTGAAAACCAAGTTAGACTTATCAAGCTCTTTCAGTACGCTATGGTGCCTGTCTGTTTCTTCATCCAGTTTCCTTCTTAACTTGATGATGCTCCCATTTCATCGGGAGGAAACCAAGGCAGAGATGCATAGTTTTCTAACCTTAGCTTGTCCTAATCAGAGCGGCTACAGAATGAAGCTTTTTTACTGTTTTTTTTCTATAGAGCAACTGCCCAGGGCACAAACATTTGCCTTTAAAAGCACCAAACACTTCAGTTTCTTTTTTCTCACTTTACAGTCAAGATTTGGCTCTCTACACTTCAAAATAACCTTGTAACATGAATCTTAAAATGTTTTATTAATAAAAAAAAAATAAAAATAAAAAAAATAAAAAACCAAACCCAGAGCCAGGTATTGAGGTTAATGCTGAATGATCAGAGAAACAGAACCAGCCACAGCTAAACTCACCGTGCCAATTCCTCAGCTGATCCTGTTTCCTCAGACTGAAAGCCTCTGTGTCCTCATCCGGATGGATCTCAGCTAAACTGCTGCTAAAAGCTAAAAGTTTAACAGGGCTCTAGTTCCTAATCTTCACACCTTATAAACCTTTCTGCTTCCTGCCATCACTTCCTGGGATTAAAGGCATATGTCACCATGTCTGGCTGTTTCTAGTGTGGCTTTGAACTCACAGAGATCCAGATGGGTTGCTGCCTCCAGAAGGCTAGGATTAAAGGTGTGTGTGTGTGTGTGTGTGTGTGTGTGTGTGTGTGCGCCACCATTTTCTGGCCTCTATGTTTGTCTAGTGGCTGTTCTGTTCTCTGATCCCAGATAAGTTTATTAGGGTGCACAATGTATGGGGGGGGACACAATATCACCACATACCCTGACTGTCTTCATCCCTTACACTAATGTTTCTTACCATAAAGTATGCAAAGGGTCTGGGCTGTGGCTCAAGTGTAGTAGAGCACTCGCCTATCACACACAAGGTCCAGATTTGATGCCCAGCATACACACAAACATAGAGTGTATAGAGTCAGCCCTTTTTATCAGTGAATTGCACGTCTGAGAGACTCTCATCTATGTATGTGAACAGTGAAAAGAGATGAGCATGTTACCAATGAGTCCATGGCCTCCTGTGGAGCAAGATAGGCTCCATCTGAAATTTAATGTGCTTTAAAAACTAGCTGTGTTCGTGGGTATTAAAACAAGACCTTCTGTTTACTAACATGGTATTCATGCCCACCACATAAAGGGCATCTTCTCAACAATACAAGAGAAAGTCTCACTTTTTTGTTTGGGAATATAGACACTAAACCAACCAAGCAAGCAACCAAGCAACCTGCCTATAGTCACTCCAATAGGTCAACAGAAAAATTGGGACTTGAATGTGGTTATGGAAACTGATCCTGGCTTTAGTTAAAAACTTATGTGTAGACTGAGGAACGATGAGAGCCAGGCTGGGCTAAAAGTGAGACCCTGTCTCCAGAGAGAGAAAAGAAAGATGGGGAAAGGGAGAGAGAGTGGGGGGGAGGGAGGGGGAGAAATGGAAAAAGGGGGCAGAGGAAGGAAGAGGGAGAGAGAGAACTAATCTCTCAGGACACTTGTCTGTTTATTCTTAAGAAATGATGTCAGTCTTAAGACCCTCATTATCCTCAACTGTAAATCCCCAGGGTTGCCAGATAAAACTCAAGATGACCAGATGACTCAGAATTTCAGGTAAGCATTTTTCAGGCAAGAATACCTTTTAAAATAAATATATCCCAAATACATATAAGACATGCTTATAGTAAAACATTTATAGGTTGTTTTTGCCACATAAAGGAATTTAACTGAGAGTCTTATAGTTTCAGGCAAATTGCTAAATCTGTCAACCTAGGGAGGAGAGGTCAGCTGGATTTAGGTCATGTTCTGGTCTAGCTAGTAACAGAGTCAACTAATTGCTAAAGAATTACTGTCCGTTCCCCCCCACACACACACCATTTCCTTTTCTTCAGAGCCAGCAGTCAGTAGATCTTAGAGGACTGAGGAAGAATTGCTTAACCAGGACAAGTGTGTTAGCTCATTGGGGCTACTATCACAAAGGGCCACAGTCTGAGTGGCTTATTCAAACAACAGCAAAACAAAACAAAATGCAGGAAAACAAGAAACTATTTCTCATAGTTCAAAATGATGGAAGTCCGAATGTCAGCACGGCAAGATTACAGGGAGGATTCTAGACCGCCAGATTTTTATTCTGCTCTCCCCTAGTAGAAAGAGGCAAGAAGAATCTCCCCTTCTCCTCCCTTTATAAGGCATTAATCTTATTAATCTTCTTACCTAATGGCTTCCCAAAGGCCCCCACCTCCTAATACCATAACACTGAGGGACAAAGGGATAAAAATATTCAGTCCATTGCTGTAGAAAACTGTGGGGAACCCTAGGAGAGGCTTCACATGGGTTTATTTGATTAATCTTTAAACGTTAACCAAGAGCCAAGTTCTCGATGCTACAGAGATGCTAGACTCCCCCCCACCCCCGCCCCATGAGAAATACAAGATATTGTAGAAGTGGCAGTGACACTCCAGGAAAAGCAAAACCTACTGACCTTTAAAAATAAGTGCTGGAGGTGGGGGGAGGCAGAGGATTCCAAGAGGTGCCCCTAGATGGCACCCTTAAGCTGAAATCCCAAAGAAGCCCCAATTTTCCACAGCAGTATCTACCAGGGCTTCATGGTCTAAGGAAAACAAGCCCAGTTTTCTCCCCCCCCCACCCCCAGGGTGGGAAATGTGTCCATACTGCAGCTACAGAAAGTGCATGCAGCCAGACAAGAGTGCCTGAAATTAAAAACTTCAGAGACACACCCTTGTCTCCCCATGCTCCCCTATGAGAGGTAAGGTCACCAACATCACACAGCCACAGCTAGACTTGGACCCTGAGATGGGGACTCCAGAGCCCAGCCCATAGTTTTTCACTGTAATCTCAAAGGCTGTGCTTCTGAATACCGGATGACTGCGCCCCATCCCCCAGTCCCTTGGAAACGTTTTCAGCCATCGCAGCTGGGAGGGGATGTTATCATATTTGTATTTATTTCGTGGGTAGAACCTAGGAACTCTTCCAGGCACCCCTCAGTGCGCTCAGGACATCTCAGAAACAGACTCATGGCATCTCAAATGCCAATAGCCCTGCCATTGAGTAACTGTGCTCCTCAGGCCTGGATTTGGAACCAGGAAACATGGGTTTCTCTACCACGGATCCTTGAGAAGAGAATTTGAGTTTATTCATAAACCTTATCCCTCTGGCTCTCCATTTGTTTTGTTTTGTTTTTCTTTGTTGTTGTTTTTGTTTTTAAATCCGTAAAATGGAGATAATCCATCTCTAAGATTCCCTGGATGCCAACATTTGCACCTGTGTAACTCCTAGACTTTCCAGTCTAGGAGGTATCTCACCGACTTGTGTGACTTGAACTCCGGGGGGCGAATCCAGAACTGGATCTGTATCGAGAAGGGGAAACCCTAAATTCCTCTAGAAACCCACCTTTAGCTTCCAGGCCA
Source organism: Onychomys torridus (assembly GCF_903995425.1). NCBI lineage: Eukaryota > Metazoa > Chordata > Mammalia > Rodentia > Cricetidae > Onychomys > Onychomys torridus. The sequence continues at coordinate 98,196,900 of NC_050443.1, forward strand.
GCACTTTCACTAGAAGCCACCGCTGTAGGAAGTGACTGTCTCCAAGCGTTCATTTCCTCATTAGTCATCCTCTAGAGTCTAGAAGTTTGTAGGGATTGTTCCTAGAGTGTGTGGGAAGAAGCGAATGCGCCTAGCAAAGCTGGCAGCCGCGCGGCTGGGTGCCAGGATACCCGATCCTTCCTGTTCTGGCTGGAAAGGCAGGGCAGGGACCTGTGCCTGGGTGGAGGACCAGTGCAGATTGTGGCTGAGGGGCGGGGCCTAGACGAGGGGCGTGACATAAGGGCGTGGCTTCGGCCTAGTTGAAGGAAGAGCGCTTGCGGGTGGGGAGGAGCAAGTCTAGCTCCGGTCCACCCTCATGCCTGAGTCGGGTCGCTTCTTTCTCCCACTTCGCTTCTCGCCCTCGGTGGCTGCAGAGCTGGGTATCGGGGCAGCTAGCACCAGGTGAGAGAGCAAAGCTGTGGGGTGTGGAGTTTAGGGGACCCCGACTGGCTGAATCCTCCAAGCTCGGCCTGGGAAGTAGAGGAGTTCAGGGGCGACCAAGGGAGAATGCACTAGCTTCCTCCGCCTATAGCTGTTGTCCTCTGGGTTGGTCTTGAAGGTACCTGATGCGGGTGGGAGGTCACGGGGAGATCCATTTCCAGCCATCCCCACGCTTACACACCCGCAGCTAGATTTGGTTTAAAAAAAAAAAAGTAGTGGTGGGGTCGCCAGTGCCAATCCGCGAACGAGGCCCTGCCTCCTTTTTGGGAAACCTGCCTGGGAAGACTTGGAGTCTTGCTTGGGCATCCACAGCTCCTCCCTAGGGTTGGTCAACACGGTGCCATGCGCTACAGCAGGAGGGAGCTGCAGGTGTCAAAGGTGGGTTTGCCCCAGAAGATCAGTGACAGGGTGCCCAGCTACCCTGAGTTCCGTCTCTTAGTTTATGGGCGGGGCGGTCGGGGGTCGGATCTACATCTGCATCACACCCTTTCCTTCTCTCTGGATCCCCGCCCTTAGATTGAAAGTCTCAAACACTCATCGGAAAGTGGGACCGGGATAGGTTTCCAGGCGTCCAGAAGGCCCTGTCCAGAGCTCAGGGATTCGACCCAACCCGCAGCTGGAACGTTCACGGTGGCGGTTTGCTCGTGGGACGCTGGGGCAAGACTTTATTTGGAGCCTTGTAAGGGGCGGGGCCTGTTCTCTGAGAACGTGGCTAGGCCTCCAAGCTCAGAGTAGGCGGGGCGCCCTAGGCTAGTTGGGATGGCGCCTTCCGACCTTCCCTATGACCCTGCTTAGTGTCTGCACAGGGACCCTAGAAGGAGTAGAGGGCCTGGGAATTGGTTAGTGGCTAGGTAGATGCGTGTGCCAACTGCGGTCCTCCGCCTTCTTCCCACGCTTCCTCCGTCAGACTCCCCAGACAGGTCTGGATGGCATTCGTATGTTTCCCAGGGCAAAGAAGACTTGTAAGGTGGCAGCTGGGCTTGTTTGAGCCCGCTGCAGAGATGAGATTAGGTGAACTGAAGGCTGGGACCATCCTAAATTCAACATCAGTGCCAGCTGCTGCATTAACGACATAAATATAGGTGCAGGAGTTGGTTCTCCCCTGGCCAAGAGGAGAGAATGTCTTGTGAGCTGGTGTGATGAAACCGTGCACACTAGACTGTAGTGTAGACAGTGGTAAGATATGTTTCCTCACTCTAACACATGATAGGCAAGTGGGATATTCAATACGGTAAATAAACGTGACTACTTTTGGCACCGTGAAAGAATCCACTGACACAAGTATGTGAGATCAGGAGGCTGTCTGCCAGGAGACAGACAGGTAGAGATCCCATTCTGTCCAACCCAGACAGATGTTCTGGGAAACAGAAAATAAGAGCTCAGCCAGGGCTAAAAGTGTATCTAATTTGGCTCATTGCCTTCATGGAAAACACATAAACGATGGGAAGTCTTGCAAATTCCAGGCCGTTGAGTGACAGAAAATAATCATGCCATGGCCTTGGGGATGGGTATTGTTAGTGAGGACCTCACCATACATAAATAAAGGGTGGCATTGTGTAATGTGCCTAGAGCCAAATGAAGAGAAGGCATCCCAAGTCCCCATTGGAGGAGAAAAGAGAGACTGGGAGTGGGAGATTGAACAGTAATTCAGTTTTCTTGTTTGTCAAATGTTATTTTCAACAGTAGGCCAAAAGACATACATGTCTTTCTAGCTCTTTTTCTATATATGGATTTAACTTATTTCTTCTATCTTGCTGGTCATTTGTATTATAAACAGGAATGTGATTTTTCTGTTTATATATCTTTGGGTATATTTTCATATATCTATTATCTTCATTTAGGTTCATGATAAATAAATTGCTGAATCAAAGTGTGTGCAGCTTAAAAACTTGATAAATATTATCAAGTTATGTCCATCTGCATGCCCACCATCAGTGTGTAGGGGATGGCACAGGCTCCTTGGTGACTGCTAATGATTCAAGAACCTTTGTTTCCTTCAGTGATAGCAAGAGACGGCGACATGAGAGATTGGGCTACATGCTACATCACTGAACTAACTGGTAGGAAAAATAATCTAGAGCAAGACTGAAGGACATTTCAAGATGGCCAAAGAAGAGCCCCCAAGTGTCTCCAGAGACTTACAGGAGCTGCAGAGGAAGCTATGTTTGCTGCTGGAGTCCTTCCAGAATAATTCAAAGGTCAGTCTTCAATGCCATG
>NC_050443.1:98204596-98294596 GCF_903995425.1 Onychomys torridus
TCAATATCTGCCCTGCAACTTTGTAGGGGAAAATACATGAAGACATATATGGAGGCCTGAAATGTTAGCTGCTAAGCTAGCCAGGCACCTTTAGGGGAGAAGGCCTTACTGCATACTTTCAAAGTAGCCTTTGTTTCTCTTCAATTAAAAGTGGCTTTGTGGGGGAGGGATGGTCAGCAGGTAAGGTGCCTGAGGAATTGAGTTCAATTCTCAGAACCATCACTAAAAAAGAATACAGGAGTGATGGCTTATACTTGATGCCAGTATTGGGGAGGTGGGGACAGGTGGATCTCTGGGGCTCAGTGGCCTGCCAGTCTAGCCTACTTGGTGAGTTCCAGGCCAGTGAGAGACAGGTAGATAGATAGTGACTGAGGAACAACAGTTGAGGGTATCCTTTGGCCTTCAAATGTGTTACACACACATGTGCACCCAAGTGAGCATGCACACACACACACACACACACACACACACACACACAGAGAGAGAGAGAGAGAGAGAGAGAGAGAGAGAGAGAACTGGGTGTTTCCAGAGGAGTTCACATCACTATTTTTAGTAGCATGAGCTTAGAGTGCCCTAAAGTACTCCTGCGTGCTTTATGACCTTGAGTTAAGCATGTTCCCGAATCATTCCTTCTTGAACTGAGCATGCTGGGGAATGTGCTGACCTCTATAGTGTTTTCCTATATGGATGTGTGTAGCTCTCTGGATGACACCCCCCCCCCAGCTTCCCTTGCTCGAGGGTGTTACTTTGGGAATGACCCCTGCAATCTCCTTACCTGCTGCAGGTAGTGAGTCTTCATGGCCCTGCCTATTTTGGCTTTGCTCTTGGTAAGATGCAAGCCCATGGGTTAGACTATTAAAAAGGTGCCTGGAACCTGTGTTCAATGAGTGCAATCGTTAGTTACATATGAACCATGCCGTCTCCATGACACTCTGTCCTGACGAAGGTCATTCTTTCGCAGAGAAAGCAATTCCTGGGTTCGCTGGTTTGTCTTACTTTTCTATTGCCATGATCAAAGCAGCTTACGGAAGGAAGGGCTTCTTTTGGGTTGATGGCTCTAGAGGGCTAGAGTCCTTCACCGTCACATGGGGAAACGTGGTAGCCAGCACCAGGCATGGTGGCAAGAATAGCTGAGAGCTCACATCTCAGCCACAAGCAGGAAGCAGAGAACAACCTCATGATGGTATAAGTCATTAAACTCTCAAAACCTGCCCTCAGTGTGACACGCCAGCAAGGTCACAGCTCATAAACCTACCCAGTCAGCACCACCAGCCGGGAACCAGTTACTCCAGTGTCTGAGCCTATGTGGCCATTCTCTTTCAAACCACCACATGGTTCAATTATATTGGTGATGGGGATGGTTTGCCAGCCTGCCTACCTGCCCTCCTTCCTTCCTTCCTTTTTCCCTTCCTCCCTTTCTTCCTAATGTGAGATCTTGATAGACAGCCCAGGCTGGCCTCAGTCCTCTTGCCTCCCAAGTGCTGGAATTAGCTATATCTATGTGCCACCATTCCTGCTTCAACTGGCAGACTCTTTGCCATTTAATCTCAGGCTCCATCCCTCCCCTCCCGCACTGGCCCAGATTTGGCCATTCACACTCTTGCCTGGTTTCCTGTAAATCTCCCTAATTGCCCCTTGCATACCCATCCCAGGTTCATCTTACTTAAATTCCTCCTTTGTGTATGTCACAACCCCAGCCACGTGCTCTCAGTTTATCCCTTATTTTATTTATTTTTCCCTGAGATAAAACTTACATAGTACAATAGACAAATCTGAGTCACATACGGAATTTAAATGTTTTTATTAAAATGTTTTTATTTTAAAACAAAATGAACCAGGGGTGGTGAGTCTTACTTATCACCCTAGCACTCCAGTTATGTTATGAGACAGGAGAATTATAAGTTCAAGGCAATAATGACACTCTATCTCAAATTAAAAATAAATAATAAAAAAGGAACTCATGAAATGAAACCGAATATATCCTAAAGTATGAATTAAGTCTGTGGTTATTTTAAGAAACCATTAATGAGATATCCTTGATTTTTCCCCCCGCAAACACATAGAGCATGGCTCATTCAGGTGCCGGATTTCCATTTCTTCAGCATTCACAAACTTTATCCGCCTCCCTCTCCTTCAATGCCCTCATGTAGGACGGTCTCAGAGGTGGTTCCTGGTGTGCTTACAAGTTACTAGACAGCTAAACCACAGGTCTTGGAAGGCAGCAGGCAGCATGGCTAGAAGACATTGTGTGGTGTGCCAGGAAGGGAAGTTTGTCATGTTTCAGGAGGCAGTGTTGAAGGCCAGGACAGTGTCTGTGGCTGCTCCGAATGGCCTTCTCTGTTTAGGAAGGTGAGCCATGCTTGGTTGTAGACTCTCCTGTTTCTAACTTGCCTCCAAGTTCCTACCCTTAGGATTACTTAGATGGAAATCTGTTTCCAGGAGAAGTATGTGATTTGGAAAAAGGCACTTCTGATAATGGCGCTCCATTTCAGCCACTGGCCTCCAAGGTCCTAAGGAAGGAGACACAGGAAAGACCAGTTTTTGATGGAGAAAGTGCTCCCTGCTCCCAGCTTTTCTTTTCTTTTTATTCACTGTTATGTTTTTGAAAAAAAAAATTATACAGTATATTCCGTCCTGGTGTCCTCCTCTTCCTCCTTCTCCTCCCAGATAGTTGGCACCCACCCAACTCCATGCCCTTTCTTTCTCTCTCTTTAAAACAAACAGGCATACTGGACATGGTGGCGCACACCTTTAATCCCAGCATTTGGGAGACAGAGGTAGGTGGACCTCTGAGTTTGAGGCCAGCCTGGTCTACAAAGCGAGTTCCAGGACTATACAAACAAAACAAAACAAACAAAAAACAACCAATCCTAAAACAGGCAAACAAACAAACAAAAAAAAACAAAGCATAATAAACAAAAAGAAAACAACACAAGAAACACACACATACAAAAGCCATAAAAACATAAAATTGGAAACCATAATATACAAGCAAAAGACCAGTAAGACAAAACAACAACAACAACAAAAAACAAAACAAAACCAACCAACCAACAAACAAAAATGCCCAAACAGAACACTATGAGACAAAAAGTCTACAAAAATGCCATTGAGTTCATTTTGTGTTGGCCGTCTACTGCTAGGCATGGAGCCTACTCATAAGCCAGTGAGACTCCTTTGAAGAAACTTATTTTTCCTCTGCAAGTGGATAGCGTCTTCATTAGGGATGGAAGCCCATGTGCATTTGAACCTCTCAGTGCAGGGAAGATGTCTGCCTTGAAGCAGTGCAGGCCCTGTGCATGCTGCCACAGTCTCTGTGAGTTCATATGTGCATTAGTCCTGTTGTGTCTAGAAGATGCTATTTCCTTGGAGTCTTCCATTCCCTTTGACTCTTAGATCTTTCTGCTTCCTCTTTCACTCTGTGAACCCTGAGGGGAGGGGTTTGATGAGGACATCCTATTTGGGACTGAATATTCCCAAATCTCTCATTCTCTATACAGTTTTCCAGATGGGCGTCTCTGCATTAGTTCTATCTACTGTAGGAAGAAGTGTCTTTGCTGATGGCTGAGTGAGGCACTGATCTATAAGTATAGCAGAATGTAGTTAGAAGTCATTTTATTGCTGTTTCTTTAGCAGAACAATAGTATTTGGTTTTCCCCTAGGCCCATCTAGTCTAGATTCTTGGCCATGGAAGCAGTGTGAAGCCTGCATGGGTTCCATTTTGTGGCATGGGCCTTAAATCTAATCATAGAGTGGTTACACCCACAGTATTTGTGCTACTATTGCACATGTAGGCAAGTCGTTGCAGTAGATTGCAGAGTTTGTAGCTGGGTTGGTGGTTACTTTTCTAAAGGAAGGTGTTTGAATGATGGGATCTTTCAGGGAATGGGCTCCAATGCCGGTAATGAGGAGAGTGAAGAAGCCCTGAGACCTGAAAACTGAGGGGGATGCTCATCCTTGTGAGGTTGACTAAGACCAACTCTGCACTAAAGCAGCCTTCTCCATAGAGTGTGGTCCCCCATCCCTTAGCCTGGTGAAGGAGGGCAATCTGTTTATTAAAGCAATATATAGTTGCCATTATTAGTCTGTGGCCAACTATAGCATCCAGCTTGGTACCATGGAAGCATTGATGAGGTTGCAAGTCATTGTATGCATTTGGAGTCAAAGATCCAAAGTTTGAATATCTAGGCTTTGTCCCTTGGAAACTGGGTGACTCCAAAGAAGCCATTTAGTCCATTGCATCTCAAACTTTAATGTGTACCCAAAACACCTGGGTTCTTGTTGAAAAGCAGAATTGGATACAGTAGGTGTCAGGTGGAGCCTAATGCTCCTCATCTCCAATAAGCCCGTGAGTATGCTGAGTAGCTAGGACTTAACTCTTCTGTTCCTTGGTGACCTTAGTCATGAGAACCTTGTCTGCAGAGCAGTAGGCACATTGCACACATAAGAGGGTGTTATTCAGAGAGGGTGTGTGTTGGGCAAGAGAGCAGTAACTTGACCTTTCCTCCTCTCACAGGATTTGACACTGGGTGAGAACCTCACACTCGCCCCCCCTCCCCACAGCTTCCTTATATTGCTGCAGGTGCCTCATGTCTTGGAGATGTTTTGTACTGATGTCTGTGAGCCTCTGACTTGCCAGAGGCCTCTGACTCTGGCTGTACTTCCCCCAGTCTGAGATTTGGACACAGTGCTTAACCCTGGCTTTTTGTCCTTTGCCTGCAGGTGGTTGCCTTCATGAAGTCCCCAGTGGGTCGGTACCTGGACAAGCATCCTTTCCTGGCTCTCTCCGTGCTAATGTTTGTTAGCATGTCAGCCATCCCTGTGGGCTTCTTTCTGCTCATCGTGGTGCTCACCTCCCTGGGTGCTCTTGTGGGGGCCATATTACTGGAAGGTACTCTGTCCAAGGTTGTTGGGAAGTAACTCAATAGGGTGGACAGTTTTTATTGAACATCTGCCGTTCTTATCAAAGACAAGTCTTTCTGGTCCAAGGCAGCTTGTCAGAGTAGTTAAAACACAGGCTCTTGTGTTCCATCAGCCATCCATTACCACCATTGTGATTTGGGATGTGACTTACTCCTTCTGAGCCTTAAATTAGACAGGCAACAAGACAAGCAAAGAGACCCCAAGTGTAATACAGTTTGTGCACAGTAAGGAATGGTGGCAACCAGAGGCCCAGCCGGTTGATACCAGAAGCTGAGGTCTACCTAGGTATTGAACTTCCTGCCGTTATAAATGATGTCCGAAATGTGAATGTCTATGCAAAACCTCCTGACTTCAAAAATCCGAGTTAGCTGCCATTATTTTAAATAACCTGGCCCAGGGTGTTCTCATTTTCAGTCCATTTCAGATGAAGGCACCTCCTAACCATGCTCTTCTCCTAGGACTGATCATCTCTGTGTGTGGCCTCTCACTGCTCTGCATCCTCTGTGGCTTGGGTTTCGTATCGCTTGCCCTGTCAGGAATAGCCATGATGTCCTATGTGGTCGTGTCCTGCCTCATGAGCTACTGGTTTTCTCCCAGGTAAATACATGTCAATGGAACAACTCAATCTTGGGTATTTGAGGGGTTCACATGGACTAACTCTCTGCTCCCACTTGGTGTTGAGCAGCCAAATTATAAGAGATGGGTGTTCTTCACAGTTGCCTGTAGGCATTAGATGTCAGCTACATGTTCACTGCAGAGTGTAATACGTACATACATACAAACAGCACTACCCTCGTCCATCACCCATGGAGCTCATCTCATGGCTGTGGTAGCTCTGTGAGGCAGTTACTCTTTTAAAAAGATATCTATCTAATGTACAAAGGCCAAATGGGGGTAGAGTTTAGGAGGTTTTGGAGGCAGGTAAACATCAGACGGCTTGTTCATCAGGTTGCCATGCCTGCCTCCCAGGGTGGTACAGGAGCTGGGAAGTAGCTGTCCCCACAGTCTACCTTGGTCTCCTCTGCTTGTCACAGTGTGAGCTTCTCCGCATGGTGAATATGGCTCATGTTTACTACGTGGAGGTTTTGCCCCAGAGTGTGGCTCCTGGGTCTGGAGGAACAGTGACCTTTTCAGGTGCTGGAGTGCTTGGGAGACAATCTTTCATAATGTGCTGCTACCTCCTGTTGCTCAAGGGATTTTCAAAGTCCACTTTTTTGATATTTGATTTTTGTGCTGTGTATAGATTTTAGATTCTCAAGTTCACATATACTGAGTCTCTCTTGTACCTAAGTTTTCACTGATTTGATGACTGTGGCTAAGGTACTTGCCTCCTGTATTGCTTAGTGCCAGTGTCTCTGTTGAGCACATTCCAGCCTCATCTCATTTAACTCTTGGGGTGACCCTCCTTCTGTGATTGGGAAATGAAAGACAAGTGCACAAGCTGAGGTTAGCTGAGAAGGGACTTAAATCCAGGTCAGCTGAGTCTGGTAAAACTCTCAGCCAAATATAAAGTGGCTATAAAGCATAGATAATCAACAATCTCTGGAAAGGGACAGACAGAAAATATTCTAGGGCATTTAACCCGTGGCCAGCCTCTCAGCTCTGCTGCTGTACCATGAGAGCAGGTAATAAGCAAATAAACTGGTCTGGCTGTATTCCAATGAAACTTTATTCAGACTTTCCAAAAACAGATGGCTACCAAAGGCTGTCTTGTCACTTGTCTAGCTTGGTCAAGGTCCTGAGTTTGATCCCCAGCCTTCCCCTTCCCCTCAAAAAGTTTATCCTGTTCTTATCTTCTGTTGATGCGCCTGTGATCTTAAATTGCTCAGGGGTTGTTCTCACACGATTGCTTAAGTGATAATCTCTGGAGTCACAGCCAGATTCTCATAAGTTGCTTTGATCACTATCAGTTTTAAAGGACACACGGTGCCCTATTTGGCTTATTCCTCCAATGCTTTGGAGCCAAAATCCCTCCCCATCCTTGAACTCTGCTTTAATAGGCTACGTGCTTAAAGATTATACTGCAGAAGGCAGCATAATGTGGTGCCCGGGAGACATCTCTGGTGGAAGTCCCAAGAGTAAGGTTTCAAGTTTGGCCTCCCAGAAGCAACATGAACATGCCAGGCATGGTATTCACTTGTAGTCTCAGCACTGGGGAGACAGAGATAGTTGGGTTGCTGTGGCTTACTGGCCAGCCAGCCCAGCCTATTCGGAGAGTTCCAGGCCAATGGGAGACCAATGTTCGGTGGGGGTGGGTGGGGCACCGTGAGACTTGTAAGTGAGCACAAGAGGCCCTTCCTACCAAGTGAGGTCTCTCCTTAGAGCTGCTCCTCATTCTCCCCAGAGACACATTATTAGCTAGAACTTAGTCAGGTGTCAATCAGCTTGGAGAGAGGTTCAGCTTTCTTAGCTGCTGTGATACGAGCTCACAGAACATACCAGGCAGGAGCGCTGCACATGTGGCTGGGCCGTTCTCCATGTTGCTCCTAAGCTAATCATTTTGTCTTTTCACCCAACAGGCTGCTGACACAGCAAAATGCCAACACTGACTGTCAGCTGGCTATGAAGTCCACAGACTTCGAGGGCCTCTACCAGGAATGACAGGCCGAACAGAAGCAGAGGTTGCATTCCAAGCATGCCGGGAAAGCGCTTCCTTTCACCGCCCTGCATCATAGCTCAGGGAGAGAGCTGGAGGCTTGCTCTGCTTCCCCTCTCACTGTGTCTAAAGTTCTGTGGTGGCCAGCCGCCTCCCCACCCCTCCCCACTCCCCAGGATGCGGTCTTGACCTTCGCAGAGTCCTAGGCTTCTTGAACCAGGAAGCTTGACCACTAGGGACTGTGGGTTGAGTCCCAGGCCCCAACTGGGAGTAAGGTAGATTTATTTGTGAAGTTTAGTTTCATTTTATTGGGGGGTGGGGGTGGGGTTGAAAAAGGTTTTTTCCCCCCCAGTTGTTTGAAATAAGAGGTAAAAAGAAAGAACCCAAAGAGAGCCAGCTCTTCTGCCTTTATCACCTTTTTCTCAGAAAGAGCAGCAGCCTCTGAGAATCGTGGCCTTTTTAAACTTGAACAGCAATCTTAACCTTGCAGCCAGGAGTCCTTTAGAAAAAGTCTCAAGGCTTAGTTGTTGAGTGCCTTGATCTTTGACATATTTGCACTTGGTATGTTTATATTGTTTTTTAAAAGAGCTTGCAGTATCAAGCAATTTTTTAACAAACAAACAAACCAAACACTTACTGAAGACTACAAAGAAAAAAAAAAAAGCCGGTGTGATTTCCTCTTCATTTACTATGGTATTCTATTAAATATTTATTTGGTTCTTGTTATGTTCTCTTTCCTACCCATTCTCATACGTCAGACATGCATTAATCAGACTTCTGCTGTCATGACAAAACACCAGAGCTAATTATCTTTATAAAGGAAAAAAGGCAGCTTGTGGTTCTAGAGATTTCAGCAGAGCCCCTTAGTCCTGTTGATTTGGGCCTGTGATGGCATAGTACATGGCTGGAGTTCCTGGAGGGGGCCTGCTCTCCTCATGGTGGCTAGGGAAGAGAAAGAAGAGCCTGGGGTTCCAGTAGTCTCATAAAGGGCAGCCCCCAATGACCTAACTTCTTCCCATTAGGCCCTATTCTTTAAAGGTTCCTTCTATCCCATTAACACCAGGGTCTGGTGACTAAGGCTTTGACACGTGGACCTTGGGGAACATATAAAAAACAAAGTGATTTCTCTGTTAATTTCACAGCCCATCCTGTGTAATTTGGGGCATTAGTTACTTTTTTTTTTTTTTTTTAATTGTGATCAAATACCCAACAAGTAGCAACTTCAGGGTGGAAAGGTTCATCTGGCTTACAGTTAATGGAGCTGCAGCCCATCATGGTGGGGCTGGAATGGCAGCAAGTCACGTTGCACACGTAGTCAGGAAGCATTTAGAAGACTGGAAACTGAGCCCAGCTGAGAACCTCAGAGCCTGCCCCTGGCAGGTACCAGGAGCTGAACACGAGTCTATAGGGGACTTCTCACATTCATACTACAAAACACAGCTCATTTAGCTGCTAGAGACAACATCCAACTCAAAACTGTTTCCAGAAGGACTGGAGCCATTTGGTGAGGTAATCATTTCATTCAGCCAAAACCCAGTTTGGAGATCTTTGCTATTGTGTTTGAGACAGGGCCTCCCTGTAGTCCAGGCTGGCTGCAAGATTTTCGTGCATTGTAAGATCTGGAGCACATGTGATTCCATCCCGCTTTCCTGACTGAGCTGCTTTCCCAGCACGTCTGTCCCACAAAGAGGTTTCTGAAGCTCCTGTTGCACCCTGCGCTTCACAAGGAAGCTGCTCTCTACCAGTAGCACATGCACATTTTAGGCTTGGCTCTGATTGGATAGATCTATGTCATGTGACCAACCTTGCCCCCAATCACAGTGGCCAGTATAATCGCTTTTGCTCAAATGGCATGTGTATATATGGAAGAGCTGGGAGAGGGTCTAGATCAGCAGCTTTGGCCCCACAGTTGGGTGGGGCTGGAGAGAAGGAAGGAGCCCGCACAGGAATACCAGAAGAAAAGGAAGTTTGCTGGGGAGAAACAAATGATGAAACATGATGTCACTGGCCTGTGTGAGGTAACGTTCTCAACTTTCCTGAATCCTATGCTATTCTGCTTCACCCGACCCTAAAGAGGATCCATCCATTAGAGAACAAGAATTGTCCAAGGTTGTCACCACTACGAAGCAGTAGTAGCAGCTACTGTTTATTGAACAATTCTTTACTCACGCAAGGGTCTGACCTGTGTATCCCGACGTCCAGCTTGCTGGGTTCTGAGACTTCAGTCTTGGGCAACACAGAGGTCCCCAGCCTTGTTCTCAAGATTTACTGTCTACTAGGGATCAATTAGCAGTTGCATTCATGATTTATTTATTTATTACTGATTAACAAACTGCAGCAACTACTGGCATAAAAGGACATAGCAATATTAACAAGGTTGGGTGGGGGTTCTTCTCTGAGGTGTGCCTGGGAAAGGATCTACATCTACGCACACGTGGTCATGGGTCACATTCAGCTCCTTGAGGGCTGCAGACCGAGACCCCGGTTCCCTGCTTCATGTACCTCTCCTTGTGACAGCTAACAAAATGGCAGTCTCTGTCTTCAAAGCCACCAAGAAAGAGACTCAACAAGACAGGCATTATGAGTAACACAGACACGTATAGATACTTATGTCATGACTCCTGTTCTTTAGAAGTAAGTCCTGGGAATGTTCCACACGAGGGAGAAGGGGTCACACAAGGGCATGGGAACCACAGAGGGATCATGGGCTCCCCTAGAGTCTGTAAGGTCTTAAATAAGAACACAGGAGAAAAGTGAAAGTGATAAATACATGAGGACCACTACAGCTACAGAGACTGGGGACTGCTCCATGCTCAGAAGAAAGGCAGGTGGTGACTGGAGGAAGGTGTTCCCAGAGGAGGGCACAATGTCCCAAAGTCTTGAAAACCAGAAGGAACTTAGTGTGGCTGGCCCGGTAAGGCACACGGAGAAGGGGCAGAGGTTTACACCAACACAAGAGGTGTGGGTAATGCAGGATCTTACGTGGAAAAGAGTCATGGCCAAACTTCGGGGTTTTCATTTCTGTATTTTCCTTTCTGTTTGCCTGCTTGCCTCTTCCCTCACTTTTCTGTCCTCCCTTCCTGATAGGGTACTTCTCTAATTTACTCGGAACTCTATGTTCTGCCCCAGCCTCCCAACGGTTTGGATTAGAGGCATGTAATCTATGCCCAATCAGATTGAGGATTTTTTTGTGGCTCACAGTCAAAGGGTTGGAGGCAGGCAGGCCACTTAAGAGGTCTGCAGAGGCTGGGGACACAGGATGGTTGTGGCTTTGACTTACACCAGGTTGGAGGGGATGAAGACCTTGTGTGGACATTTGTTGGTGGGTTGTGTAGGTAGAGAAGGAAAGCGGAACACAAAGTTGACCCCTAGACTTTTACCTTCAACCAGTGGGTGGCCACTGATGCTATTTCTGGAGATGGAGCCTGGAGAAATCCACATCCTGAATTGTTGAGTCCAGGTGTGCCATTTGACATCAAGAGTGTGTGTCAAGTAGATAGCTGGCTTGGAGAAGGGTCTCAGCTGGGACACAAGATTTGGGAGTATTTGCAGGGCTTTGCGCAACTCTTCTGGGGAGGCTTTTCAGCTAGTAGGCAAGAGCTTTTCAAAACATATTTCTGATTACATAAACACTCTTGCTTCAAACTCAGCCAAGTGCAAAGTGCTTTCCCACAGCACTTAGAAGCACTAGGCCCTTCTATTCATGGGTAGACCAATTAGTTTCCCTACCTGCTTATATTCTTAAGCATCAGCTTCTAGATTGCAGAATGGAAGCCAAGACTTGCTTGGAGATTAAATGACTTGCTGAATTCAGCCAGGAAGCATGATATCTAAATCAAGGCTAGGTTAATTTAGCCTCATGCCACAGAAGCTACTGGCCTTTTAGACACAGTCCAAAGGATAGCTCATTGGAAAGGTAACTGACACCACACCGTGAAAACTGTTGCTTTATGTGGTAATACCTTTTGCTTATCTTTCGAGCACTTGCCTTGTACTAGGTGTTGTCTTCAGTCTGTAGTCTGTGCTTCCAGTCAGTCCAAACTCTTGTCCATTTTAAAGGTGAGGAGGTGGAAAGATTGAGAGCTTAAACTGCCTGAGGGCAGTTTGGAAAGTGGGACTCAAACCCAGTTCACCCATTTGAAAAACTCACCCTGTAACCAGTATGTTGTTCAGTAGAGGCCCTCTACCTGCCTTTGAGGCCTTCTGGGGTCAGCCCTGTTCCCAGGTATGTGAACTTCGCGGGCAGCAGAGTACCCATGGCCTTTGTGGTTGTGCAGAATGACTCCAGGGGTCACTGGTGTCATATTGTAAATGCTCAGCTTCAGATGGAGTGGTAGCTATAATAGCAGTGTGTCAAACACCAGATCCTTGCGACTTCTATTGAAGCCATGAGGAGTGGGAATCTGTGTGACAACTGGAAATGTTACAATCACCACCACCACCACCACCACCACCATCATCATCATCATCACCATCATCATCATCACCACCACCATCATCATCACCACCACCACCACTATCATCATCATCATCAACAACAACAACAACAACAACCACGGAGGGAATGAACTCCAGTCATGCCCCCTCCTCCTACCAAAACGTTTGTTTTTTTGCCAGTAGAGGGAGCCAACATCCAGGCCAACTGAAGCCTGCAGGCCAGAAACTCCCCAGCTCGGAAGCCAAGCTTCAGAACCATGCTTCTTTAAGCATGGCAGACAGCACTCGAGCTTTGACAGATAAGGCTTTCCACCAAACACACTCTGAGCAGCCAGGGAATAGGCATCTTCTCCAAAATCACTATTATCAGCAGCAAACCTGAGGCCCAGAGAGGACAACGGCTTACCCAGAGCCATGCTGTGAGTCTGCAATAGCCAATCTGGAAACCTGGAGTCCTGTATCCAGCACTGGCTTTGTGGCTTGTTTCCTATCTCCTGAATTCAGGGGATGACTTCTAAGTGTGGGCAAGAAGTAAGAAACTGCGATACTGTCGATTCTGAACCAAGTTTCTTTTCATAGTTGGTCCACGAATGAAAAATATTTGAAAAACAAACACGTCTGTGCTGAACATGCACAGGCTTTTTGTTATTTCCTAGTCAATACAAAAGCCTTTACATAGCACTCACATTATTAGGTGTTAAAGCAGTGGAGGGAGGCATGTGTAGGTTTTATACTATACGGCTTTCTATATAAGGGTGTTGTTCGACTTTTTCTGGAGAGATATGAGCAAATGCCTATTCCTCCAGCTAGGACACAAATGTTCCATTCTAGGGGTCTGGATTGGGCTCGTTTTCTCTGCCAGTTAAAGAATTAAAAGGCAGGAAAAAATCTTGAGCTCAACAGTAGCAGCAGGGGAAGTTTCAGACACAGCAGGCAGAATCAGTCAATGAAGAAAGAATTTTATTAAAGCTGAGGAAATGTGTGTGTGTGTGTGTGTGTGTGTGTGTGTGTGTGTGTGTGTGCTAGCACACGTGCGCACGCACCTGCACAAGCACAGTAAGGCTCACAGAGAGAAAGACCCTTTGCAAAGCAGACCCTTTAGCACTTGGGTGCTAAATCCTTGCCTCTCCTGGAGGGCTTGGAGCTTTAAGGGTCTTTGGTTAGCTGGGGCAGTGTCTTCTTTCCTTAATTTAGGCTTGGTTGGTTTAAACAAATAAAGGGAGGCTGATAGCTCCACAACTTTTTTTAACCATGCCTTGAACTTATAGGACTGGTCTACTGGTGTGTGTGTGTTATGGGGTTAGAGGAGGGGGCCTTACTGGCCAGAGAAAAAGCCCTCTAGGCTTTTGTCTCAAGCTTCCAGGCCCTTTCCTCAGGTCAAGAAGGTAAGGAAGAGGCCAGAAGTTTGTCATCTTTATTATTTATCTGTGGCCCCTCCTGTCTCTCTAACTCCCAGTTCCTGACAATGATAGACCAAGATTAATGATTAAAATAGCCATGCTTGGTGAACCCATGAGTCTACTGGGGTTACTGACAGGAACGAGGGTGAGTGATATTGGTGAACCCATGAGTCTACTGGGGTTACCGACAGGAGCAAGGGTGAGCGATAGTTTACAGGAGCATGGGCGACTCACAGGCCACTTCATCTCTGAAAAGTCCATCCCAGTGTGGGTGATGATTCACAAAATCTGTTTTCCTGGAGCTTCCTGCCCAAACTGCCATGTCCCACAAGAGTGTCTCTTTCCCCCAGGCAATTGTTATAGATTGTACAGCCTTGGGAAGAGGGACCTTGTGTGATTGTAACTTTCTGAATTTCTTTTAACTTCTTCTAGGAAAGGATAACTGTGACACATTTCCCATCAAACCACTTCCCTGCAGAAATGTCTATGGGAATAGAAAGATGGACACAGCTAGATCTGGTCCTTTCAGTCTTTGGACAGGCTGGACCCAAAGCAAAAGCTACTCTTATTTTTGGTATATACAAGTCTGCTTATTAATCAGAGGAAACCCAAAAACTTAGTGTTATATGTATTTTAAAAGGTGTCTTATGTAGGATTTATTGTAAAAATAGGAGTTCTTTGTTTAAGCCTGAGGACAATTTTATTGGAGTTTAAAGAAAATCAACAAGGTGGGCCAGCTGTAAATCTCTGCCTGGAGGAGGAGAACGGGGCCAGGGGGCCAGGAGAGCCTGACTGATGGAGTTAAGCCAGAATGGAAGTCACCCACATGGTGGACAAGCAGCCACGTGGCAGGAAGGGGGCTTTAGAAAAGAGTGAGAAAGCCCCAAGTACCAGAAAAAGCACACTTAGGTTCTGGCCAGCACCTGAAAGAAAAAGGCAAGAGAAGCAGAAGGAACAGTTAATCTCTCTGCATCCGGGAGCTCCTTATGTCTGACTTGGTGTGAGGGCTATTACTTGCAAACAGCACTATACTTCCTTTAAAAATGAAGACCCTTAATATGCCACTAAACATGAACTCCAGAGAGGAATGCTTCTTGGGTGGATTCAGGCCATACAAAGAACTCATGAAGGATCTAAGCTCTCTGTGTTTCTGCTCTCTCATTCCCAGAGTGTCCCAAGGTTCATTTCCTCTTGGGCACGAGAGGGCTGCTATAGTTCCAGGAATCACAGGGTCCCGTAATCACATTCAAAAGCAGACAGAAGGGCTAGCTAAAAAGGACATGGGGAAAGACAGAGATGGCCCCACCACTTCCCTTTTAAATCTCATTACCGGAAACCACAGATTTCACTCACCTCTAAACCATGGGCAGGGAGAAGAGGGGCTTTATCTTGGTTATCTTAGGCTAGTCAGGAAATGTCCCCTGAGGGATTCAGAGCTGTGCCAGAAGAAAGGCGAAGTTCTCTTAGCAGGAGAGTCTGGCAGGAAGGAAAGAGAAAAAGAAAAGGCAAGATCTGTTTTGATTAAACCCTATACTATCTGCCCCAGGGCTCCTGTGTTAGCTTATGTTTATTCACAAAGTGAAGATTTTTAAGGGCTGTGCATTGAAGGACCTAGGAGAGTCAGGGACTGCAGGAGAATCTATCCCTTTGTCCCTTTCAGCTTATAGTGTCTACTTCTGGTCTCTGGCTAGTACCAGGCTTGGGGTTAAGGGGTTACTCAGGCTGTTCTTACCTGCAGCAGATCCCCCTCCATCCTCTCACAACAGCTGCTTTAAAAAGAGATGACAGCCATCCTATTGGTACTGGGGCTGGCTTTAACTCTAATCCTCACGTCCTGGGAAGCTCAGCAGACCCCAGGAAATGACAAGCCCAATGCTGTGACCTCACAGTCAAAAGAGCTACTTTTTCCCACCTTTTCTTGTTATCCCACAATCAGAGAGAACGGTGCACTTAGGCGCTATGAGCTCCTCATTTAATACATATGGCACAGGCCCTTCCCCACATTCTGAACCTGTAAGAGAGGAGCCTATCTTCTCTTTAGTCCTCCCATCACATTACCTGAGTATTTGTGATACTAATTACTTTTATAGGGATATGTGTAGTTATATTCATGCCCTGCTTCAATAATCCAGATAATTTCCCCATCTCAGCTGTCTTAAATTTATGATAGTAAAGTCATTCTTGCCATGTAGGGAACATTCACAGGTCCCAGGGATTAGCACGCAAATATCACGGGGGGGGGGGCATCATTTATCCTTCCATGTTGCCCAAACATGCTTAGACCCACTCTTTATTTAGAGGGTAAGGTCAGAGCGTGAGTACTTTGTAAAATATGCATCTGAGGACCTCCGGTATAGTACTTGGCTCTTTTCATCCTGTCGTAATGGTTCATTGTCTGATCTCTGAGGCTTCATTTAGAGTGTTTTAGTATTGTGTTTATGGCTTTGTTCATCCTGCAGTAGTGGCTCATTGTCTGATCTCTGAGGTTTTGTTTGCAGGGTTTTGTAGTATTGTGTTTAGATGCTTCAGGACTGACCATGCAGCTTTGTATCAGGGCACCAATTATTTCATTGAATTCGTCACTGCTTCCCTGCCATGAGATTAGGACAGTGACATGGATTGGAGTGTGGAAAACAGTCACAGAGATTGTTCTGTCTGCTCAAGGCCACACAGCTAGTGAGATGTACATCCAGAATCCAAACCTTCATATTTTGAAATCCTGTGTACTCAAGTAAACTACACTAGCCACAGAACAGGTCAGGGAAGACAAGTTAAGTTAGAGGTCTTTTTGCACAGTATACAAGCCCATGCCCAGCCCTGCACCCTTCATCTTCAGAACCACCCAAGAGCCTTTTTGCTATTCCTGACACCTGTGTCACAATCGAAACCCATCTCTACCCACTACGGAAGGTCACAAACCCGGTGTAGATGAGGGGGCAGCCTCTAGGGGTTTGAACTCGATTCCTAGCCCACACAGTTCCTCTCTGAATAGGCTGCCTCCCCCACATACCGTAGGATGTGTACTTTCAGCAGTTGAGAACCCGACTTGAATCTACTGCTCGCTGTACTTGTTCCAGGCTACCATGGCAACAAGTGTTCATCCCGGCAGCTGCTCCAGGCAAGTTCCGCTTTCCACCCTCCAAGTTCTGCTTTGGGGCTTGTGACAAACACTTCAGAAGAGGGTTGTGCTGTAGAAAAGTCTAGAAGCCCAGGTGATCTTGATCCCCACACACGTGTATCAACTTGCAGATGAGGGTCCACCAAAAGCTTAGGGGACTGCAACATCCTGAGCTATATAGTAGGGCTTGAGTAACTCATGGATAACATGAGCATTTTCAGTGATATATTTTTCCAATTTGTGGGTCATGAGTCATTAGAGGGTGGATTGGTTTCCCTTAGCTGCTTCAACAACTGAACACAAACTCAGCACCATAAAACAGAGTATTGCAGTTACAAGTCTGGAGGTCCAAAGTCCAAAATGGGGCAGTATTGCTGTGTGCCTCGGGAGGTTCTATCAGTGTCTCCTCTCCTGTTCCTCTCTTAGTGGCTGCCTGGGCTCCTTGGCTTGTGACCCTGCACCACTCAGATTTTGGTGACCAGTGTCACACCTTCTGAGAGTCCAGGTCTCCTGTGTCTGCTTTAATAGAACTCCTGTGATTGGCCCATATCAACACCATCTATCACATCTACAGTCCATGTCTCCATGGGAAGCTACCCAATGCTGATACATACAGATTTGCTTTTAGGATTAGGATGTGGACATGAGGTGCCAAAGCCATTTAAGCAACCAACTTATTTCTGCATTTGTGATGCAGGCTGCTATTAAATCAGTGTTCGTTTTAATGTCATTTAAAGGGCACAGCACATAAAAGTTTTATTTCTGGTTCAAATGTGCGGCAGCATAGAGATAGAAAGTGCCACACAGAAAAAGCAAGAATCTAGTTTAAATTCAAACTTATCAGTAAAGTAACTCCTCATACCCTTGTAAAGCCAGGTCCAAAGAATGGCTTTGATGACTTGAGCTTTTAACCCCTATTACTTTGGACACACCAGGCCTTCCACACAGTCTAAGCACAGTCATTCCTCTGGATTTTTACCCTGCAAAACTCTTGACAAAATGACTGGAGAAGAAGGGCTGTGGTGTGGTCTAAGTGTTCACAGGCTGCTGTGAACACCTTGTTCCCTGCTGGTAGCACTGTTTTTGTAGGTTGAGAAAACTTTAGGATGTGAGGCCTTGCTGAACAGAGTAGGGCTCCAAGGAGCATGCCTTCAAAGGCTATACCTGGTCCCGGGTTCCCTCACTGTCCTCAGTGAGGGCAGATCTTCCTCTGGCCCCCACTGTCATGACATTCTGCCCAAGCACCGACTTTAACTTTGGAAACCGAGCCCAAACAAGTCCATCCTGTCTTCCCAGGTGTGTTGTCACAGCTGCGTAAAGTCTAACACAGGGCACATTGAAAAAGGACAAGTCAGCGCAACGCTGGACACCCACCATGTGCTGTAAGATAATAGATACATGTGCTTTGACCTCCAGGTTAGGTTTGAAAATTTCCACAGCATCACAGATAGTTAAAAATTGTACTACCTGGCTAGAAACAAGTAGACCGAGGACTACTATTTCCTTACTCATTGTGTTGGTTAGTTTTATGTCAACTTGACACAAAGATTCACCTGGGAAGAGAGATCCTTACTTGAGAGGCTGCTTCTCTCAGACTGGTCTGTAGCAAGTCTGTGGGGTCATTTTCTCAATTGACCTGTGAAAGCCCAGCCCACTACAAGCAGTGCCACCCCAGGGCTGCTGGTCCCGGGTTCTGTAAGAAAGTCGACTGAACAAGCTATGGAAAGCAATCCAGTAAGCCCTGTTCCTCCAGGGTGTCTGCTTCTGTTCTTGTCCTGGCTTTCCTCAACGATGGACTGATTAGGAAATGTAAGCCAAATCCACCCTCCCAATATATTTCTATTTCAACCTTATCCCTATATAGAGACTAAGTGTTTTTTAAAAACACGTCTTCTGGTCAAAAGATACAAATTAATTTTTTTATTAGATATGTGAAAGGTGTCTGAACGTTAGATTGGTTGTTGTGGATTGGTTATGTGGATGACTCCTTCCAAGCAGTCTAGGGAAAACCAGGGTGCCCCCAGGAAGTGAGCACAAGTAGAGACGGTCAGCTAGGCTCAGGGTCAACAGAGCCGGGAGACCAGGGCCACTGTGATTGCAAAGATGGGACTCACAGCGTTTTTCCTGCTTATGGAGATGATCTTTAAACTACAGAGATGTGACTCAACTCCCTCAAATAAGATTTTTGAGACTTCAAAGTGATTGAGTTAGGAAATACTCTGCTGTGAACAATTTCATGAAAGGAATATTTTTGGTCAATGATTAAGGATGGTGTATTTTGATTCGAGTGTCCTCCAAAGCTATTTGCGTTAAAAATTTTGGCCTCCAGAGTGGTGGCACTGAGAGATGCTGTAGACATTTAAGAGGTCATTAGGCCATGGTGTTAGTTATTTGGCGCTCTTACCCTGCGAGGAAACGTCCCGAAACACGACAAATCCACACAGTCCTGTGGGAAACACATGTGGTCAAGAGAAAGGGGGGGGAGAGAGACCGGTGCAAAAATGGCGCAGGCCTTATAAAGGGTGGGCTGCGCATATGTACAGGAACTCATGTGGCTACTCCATGCATGCGCGTAGATTACATGGCTGCACACGCTTTACACAACCATGCAAAGCCACAGGGTCCTAGTCATGCCAGATGTTTTGACTCGGAAATGGCTATTTTGAACCGGAAATAACTAGGCGGGTGTGTCTAGGTCCGCAGGGCATGCCCAACCATGTGGGCATGTTGTGACTTCATATCACATGGAGGATGTGCTCCTCAAGGGCCTGTGAGGGATGTCTTCCTGGCTCCAGATGTGAATTACTTGCTCCAGATGTGGATCTGATACAAACATCATGCTACACCACAGGACCAGATGTGATCACTTGCTGGCACATATTCCCACCATCACCCTACACCATAGGGCCATCCAGCCTTGGACTTCAGCTTCCACAACTAGGAGGTGAAAACAATCCCCAAAGCCTCTTGAAGTACCCCACATTTGGTATTTCATTGTTGTGATAAAGTTAGACACAAGTGGTTTCCTATCCCCGACCCTAATCCTGCGCCTTTGAGTGAGGGACTCAAACACAAAGGACTCACCTAAGAGGATTCCTTCAGGTGGGCTGCTAAGCCCTATTGAACATAAGTGACATTGTGTCAGGGATAGGCCTAAGGAAGTCACAAAATCTCACATAGGAAACAAGTTGTAAATTTACCTATTCCTGTCCTACACAGGGGATTGTGAGGGGGTTGTGAACAGCTTTCAGATGTATTCTAAAGAGTAATGACTAAAAGAAACAGTTCTTTAATAGTTTCTAGTCTTGAAACATAAGGCAAAGGGCTGGAAAGATGGAGATGGCTTAGCCAGGAAAGTGCTTGCCTTGTAAGCACGAGGACCTGAGTTTGAGCTCCACATGGTTTGATTTTTAAAGGCCAGTCACAGAGGCACATACTGTATTACCAGTACTAGGGAGTCAGACAGGCAGATCCTTGTGGCTCACTGGACAACCAGTCTAGCCTACTTGGCAAGTTCCAGACCCATGAGACCACTTCTCTTCCTCCTCCCGAAAGAAAGAGAGTGGATGGCGCCCGAGGACTGACTCAAGGTTGACCTCTGGCCTCACCTGTGTGTGCACAGGTGACCACAGATGAACACATGAGACAAGAATTTTCCTGCAGCCTCTTTATTTGCAAGTCCAATCAGTGATCCAACCTCACAGTTCTTGCCTTATTTAGGTAATAGATGAAGCCTATAATCACCACTGAACCCACTAACGCAGCCACAGCAGCTACTGTTTTAGAAGTAGTATCCTTGGCAATCTCATGCCTTTTGGGAACTGTAGCATCTACAAAGAAAGCAGGTTTAAGTCATGGTTGTGCTGAGGCCTTCTACAGAAGTTAAGCCTCAATCACTTGATCTTAGAAGTCTGCAGTAGGACACAGCTTCACCCTTCTCACTCTGCCATCTTTACCCTCCCATTCCACACCTCCTCTCCCCACTGTTATTACCATTTGCCCTCTCCATCTCAAGCCAGATGGGCTGATACCTGGAGAAAGTCCCAGCCTCTCAGCCTAACTAATGCAGTGTCTTGATACTTAGCTATCCCTGGAAGTGTGATGTCACAGGGAGATTGGCTAGAGATTTAAGATAGCTTAATTTTACACTCTAGGCCTGGAGTTGAGGCCCTCTGGGTGAGGCTATGGGATGATTATAGGAGCATAATCTCCTATGATTTCAGTTTGGCAGAAGTTAAAGGGATACTCATGCTTGCCAACCTACCAATCTGCTAGCAATATACACTGAATTTCTTGATATGGTAGGCAACAATCCTCTTAAAGATCTAGTGTGACATTAAAAATGTTACAACATCTAGCACAAGAGTAGAATTGTGAGAAGTAACAGAATGGGTCATTAACAAGACCATGGCTAAGAGCCCCATGCATCCTATATGGTTCTAACAGACTAAAACAATAAAGCAAGTCTGTCAGTAGGTACGATACATGATCTTGCTGGTGTCAAGATTTTCAGGAGCGCATACAAGAAATTCAAGGCTCCGTGGGAAGGGAACTTACTTTAGTTTGCTCTTATTTAGGTTTGTCATTAAGCAAATTAAATTTTTGGCTGAAAACTTGCATCCAGAAGTACCCCAGGCTTTACATCTATACCTTTAAGTGCAGAGTCATCGGACAGCAAGAGAATGGGTCCTGGAAGACTAACTGTCATTGTGTCTTCTTTGATGGCTTCTGTGGTGGGAGACAGATAATCAAGGTTGTGTTTTGACCTTGGGAGTAGTATGCCAGAGGTATTACCAGAGTCCCTAGAAGATGTTCCATGGAGTATCCTGTGATATGAATTCTGTCATGGATACATTCTCAAAGGATGGATTTATTGGGCTAAATGAGAACCTGTGCATCTTGGGCTCACCACATTGATAAAGATAGGGTGAAGAGGTTTCTTGAGACTGGCTTTCTTGGGACTAAGTTATTATCCTAAAATTACTCAATTCTAGAAAACTGAGACTTGCTTTAAGCAACAAGAACAGGGATTGACTTTTTACCTCGTTTTCTCCTCAATGGTACAGGGCAAGTCACAGAGCACAGAGGGGAGTCAAGGGACCCTTGGTTGCAGATCAAAGCACTGCAGTGGAAGTAGATCTGAAGAGGAGGAAGAGAGTCAGGTGGATGGAACCAATGCACTCACTGTCAACCTGCCCCAGGCGACTTCTTGACCACATACCAGGCTAGAGAGTGCCCGTGCCTCTGACACGAAGGCAAAGGTCTTCACGTCAAACCTCTGGTAATGAGCAGGATGGACCACAGAGGAGCCAGCTGGATGAAAGGTAGTGTGGTAGTTGTCCAGTTCATATTCACAGCTAGGAAGAGGGCACCAGGATGGGGGCATCAGTCACAGGAACTCGTACATGCACATTTGGACAAGGTGAGTCACATGACAACTATGCTACAGCTATGTTGCATCCTAACAGTACCTCTGTTCTACTTACATCTTTCTGACTGGATCTAGCCATCAATATTCATGAAGTCCTATGTATAACACCTGCATTGTACTGTACAATGTGAGTACACATTTGTTTACCAAAATTCATCAAGAGATTCAAGTTGTGATCAGAGAGAAAGAGAGAGAGAGAGAGACAGACAGACAGACACTTAGGATACCAACTTACTCATTTCACCAAAATGAGTTTCTATTATGTCCTAGGTAGTAAGTGTTTGCAACAGAGGTAGGGGATTGTTGCCATTCTGTTTTACACACTAACAGGTAACGGTGGCATTAAGAGTGGAAAAGAACAAAGCTATGAAGAATTACATAGAGGGATAAGGGGATCAAGGCTGGTCTCAGAAGAATACTCAGGCAAATCTTCAAAGGTAAAGAAATGGGTTGTGTAATTGAATGGGGTTGTATGTACTCTTTGAGGCAGGAGTCTGCCAAGTCTAGCTGGAGTTCTGGAGCCTTGTCACATATTCCCCTAGAGCCAAGAAAGCTGAAGTATAGCTCTTTGTAGTTAAGGAACCCTTGAGGGAACACTTCAGGCAGAGCTGAGAGGACAGACACCTATTGCCAAAAGCACTGTCCATTAGTGTTAGAATGGGAGTTCTAATCCCAGCTCCATCACTTACTGTTGAAGTAACTCACCTAAAGCCACACTTAGTAAACTTGTCTTCCCTCCCAAAGGTGGCTAGTGTTCGTCAAGTGATGCAACTGGATACATGACAGCCTGGCACATGATAGGTGTTTAGTAAATAGACACTAGAGTTCTCCCTCTCATGATAAAGATGCAATTGAGCCAGACTTTAGACAGGAGCCCATTCTTAAGACCTCAGAGTAATAGAAAAGCAGCATGAGCCACCCAATTAGGCCAAGCAAGGAGTGATGACTATGGAATAAGGATTATTTCAGGGAATTCATGACCAAGGTCTCCTTTAAGTCCCAGGAGGGTTATTTTTAATCACTATAAATTTTGATGCTTTCCCTGGGCAACCCTGAGGCACAGGGAATACATACCCATCCACAACAACATGCCACTGGGGGACAGAGGCTGGGTCCCTAGAAGTTGTTGCCCAGCAGTCATCTAAGACCAACTTGATATTGGGATCATTCCTGTTCAAGACAGTCACTTCCATGTAGATGGGCTGGCGGAGGTATCTCACTAGAGGGTACTCATCCTTCCCATAAGGTCGTTGGTAGGATTTGTCTGCAATTAATGGAAATTTCTTCAGCACTGAGGTACAAGCTGGCTGCAACACTGGATAGCAGCATTGGATAGGGGATTTTCCCCCTAAAATGCACTGTTATTATTCATTAGCTCAAGTTGCAACACCTCACCTGGGTAGGTTTGTAGGACCAACATCAGTGGACCTGGCTTTACAGAGGCCAATGGAGAAAGAAGGCTTTTGATATTGGCGTTTAGTAGCATACTGTCTCGGATATAATGACACCTCACTGTCATTCTGGAAAATTTTAGGTAGATAAGAATTATGTTAAGATCCCTGTAATGTAAGCAAAAGCCTAAAAAACCCCAAGTAGAAATGATCACACCTGAACTCACTATCCCTGAATATGATGCTTGGTGGTAGATTTTTCCAGAGAGCATGTATTTCATTCTCATAGATGACTTTATCACCTTCAAACTTAGAAGTTAGATAAAGTTAGCCAACAAAGCACTTATTTTTGAAGTCTTAACTTCTTACCCTTGGCTGCTACTCACTTTCTGTTGTGTCCCACATCCATTCAGAGGTATATGGAACCGTGCGAGCCCCCGGGACTGAGCCCTGAGGATAGGCTGACAGGAGGAGTTCCCCACCAGGAGGGTGTCCAGGTTCAGAGCAGGTTTTGTGTGGTGGCTGTAGACTTCGACGTCCATAAACCCATCCCGTGTACACAGTTCATCTGTAACTGGACAGCAGTAAACGTTTAGAGAAGCTAAGCCCACCCTGCGACATTATCTGTCAGCCCTGAAGTCTTAGATCAATCCAGCAGCTACGCTTGAGTTGTTTTCAGTCTGTTTGAGCAAACACTGATAAAAACTCCTTTATAGTTACAAGAGCAACATAGTTACCATGATCAGCATCATCAACATACAGACCAGGAGACATGGGAAGAAGGAGCACTAGGTGATGAGGCCACACCCTGATAAATGATTAAAGTATCTTAAGGATTCAATCTGGGTTGGCTATGAATGCCAGGTTTCACTGTGTCCTTTTCAAGATTTGGATTCCAGAATTTTTTTTTTTTTAAACTAGGGAAGCTCATGTAGGATGCCACACAAGTATTAAAACAATCCAACAGAACTCTGAAACCTAAAATTGAGGGTTCCACACTTTGGTAGGAGATAGATACTCAGTCTGGACTCACAGGCAATTTGAGGAGAATTGAGAAGGTAGCTTTTATTATTGGCCTGACCTGGTCTAAGTGAGGAACAAAGAAGCAAGGCTCTGCTAGAGAAGGCACCCACTCTGGGTTCCTTTTCAGGGATCGTAGGAGTCTCAGGAAACTCAAACTAGAAGCTTGAAGCCATTGTCCCTGGATGGCGGTGGTGGGACTCTCATATCTAACTCGGTAGACCCAGGTTAAATTCAGCAGTTCCACAATGACCTGTGTGAGTGTTTGAGAATGGTAGGACACTTGGGCCCCCATCCTAGAACTTACATGTTTCCTACATGGCCCATCTTCAGTCTCTTTGAGCCACAAGTATGAATCAGAATCTTAACTTCTGTTACATTTTCCTACATGCATTAAGTAAAAACAAAAGACGAAACAAAAACAAAAACCACACACAACTGACGACAAAAACCCCAGATAATTTTGATTAAAAAAAGATCTTTACCTATAGAGACTGGTGACTCACAGTAGCACTCAGGATCAATCTCCATGGATACCGTGTCTGGTTGGAGGTAAAAGGTCAGCTTGAGTGAAGAGATGTAGAACTGATAGGGTGGACATTTTTCAGAGGGCTGAAATGAGAGAATGTCAACTAGCCATCTCCAGAACCAGGAAGTAGGAGTTAATCCCCAACACTTGCAGAACACACTTCTAATCCAAAACAAAACCTGTCACTTCCTCAGATCAGGATGCTTCTCGAGGCAGGAGCTTTATTGCTATGAACTCATGTCCTAAAGTGCCCAGTATTTCATGCTCTTTGTACTATTAGTCATTAAAGCTGGAATTAAAGTGTGATAGTGGAGACCCTCACCAAGCCCCAGAAGGGCTCAAAAGGACTCCACAGATGTTAAGAAATGTTATTGCTACTCACACCCTGACATTCTATCCCTGGCAACTGTATCCATCAAGACTAGCCTCAGGACAATAGGAGACCCTTAAACAAAAGGTTGAAACAAACAAACAAGATCCAGTTGCCTTGTTATATAACAGCATAGCTAAGGTTCATCATTAGATGGCTGATAGGTACTTTGTACTTGTCAAATGAAGTGAGTGAGAAAAATGTAGAAAGTGTCCACATGCAGAAGTTGA
The DNA here is from genome assembly GCF_903995425.1 of Onychomys torridus. Lineage (NCBI taxonomy): Eukaryota > Metazoa > Chordata > Mammalia > Rodentia > Cricetidae > Onychomys > Onychomys torridus. The sequence goes on from NC_050443.1 coordinate 98,230,042, forward strand.
AGAGATGGTATTGGAGAGAACTTTCCTTAAAAATTCATTTGTGTAAAGTGATCAAGAGGTCTTGCACCATTTAAATCCATCATTATAGCAAATAGACTACAGACAAGTCATGAGTTACATCATATTACCCACAGAGTACTTCAGAAGGCTCTTGGGGCATTCAGGAAATGCCAACATACTTTTGTTTTCAGAAGAGATTTTCGGAAATGCAGCCTCAAGCCATTTGTTGCTTCTTTGTCGATCCCACTGGCATGCCATTGCCTCTCGGGGATGTTCCTTTTTCCAAAGCCCACAGACTTAAGCTTCCCAGGAAATTCTGGTATAGTGAGAGTCATGTGTGTAGCATTACAAGCCACAGAAAGATCTGCAGGAAATGATTGACAGAATACCCATTATCAGCTTCAGTTAAGCCCTAAGAACCATGTTTCCCACTGCTGAAGCTGTGGTCTCTCAGGCCTCACCTGATGCACAGACAGCTTGTGAAGAGAAGGTGATCTTCTGCCCAGGAGATGAGAACAAAAGCTTCAGCTGCACAGTATAGAGATGACTGCTCCCTTGCTGGGGGTGGGAGTCAGGATTTTGAAGATATTAGTTGAGTCTCTAACCAATTAGTTTGAGTCTCTAACCAATAAGAGCCAATATGCTCAAGCATTGGACATCACTTTGACATAAACGATATGTAGGTATTTTATCCAACCACTGCTCTGCTTTTAACCTTGTCTTCTAGAATGCCTGGAAGACTAGTGCTGTCTGTGGGGATGACCAATAGCTGACCCATTTCTAGGGAGACAGGAGCAAGAACTGTCCATATTCTATGACGATTTTATAGTGCTGATCAGAGTGCTTACAGAGGCCAACAATCCTATGATGCTCAAGGTAAAACAAAACTGTCTTTATTAAAGTAGGTAGTGTTTGAACACTTGCCAGGACCTGTCTCAAGCACAGTCACGCATGACTTAACAGTGGATAGGTCCAAGGAAATGCATGATCAGACAGTTGTCCTTGCACAGTAGAGCATAGTCATACAACACCTACTTTTGCCATTATTCACCTAACATGTGATTGTATGTGTGAAATCTTTATTCAGTGGGCAGTACAGGGTCATGTAACACCACTATAAACATGGGCAAGGCATTGCCCTATAATGTTACTATGGCTACCCAGAACAGGCTAATTCAACTCCATTATAGTCTCATGGAACTACTGTCATATAGTCCAATACTGGCCTAAACATTTTGCAGAACATGACTATAACATTATCTGTTTGTCTCATAAATTGCCTGGAAGACAAAGTAATAGTGTCACCCAAACACCCAAGACTCAAAAGAATACCCCTGCTCTGCATTATACCTTGAACTATAAAAAGAGGGAAGAACACATAGCAAGGCTCATCTTTCTTCACCATTGTATTCCCACCATCTGATGAAGTACTTGGTAATAGAATTTACAGGTTGCTTGTGACAGAGTTTCACAATGTAGTCTAGGCTATCCTCAAACTCACAAGCTTCCTGCATCAGCATCCCATGTACTAGAACTACAAGTATATGCCAATATGCTCAGCTAAATATACTTCTTCCATTGGTAATATAGCCCATCTGAAGACATGGTTGAGACCATGCTTAGGCTTAAGAACACTGGCCAGTTCCTGATGGTGATATAAAGGTTTTCACACCTACCACATAGTGAGCAACTCCAGTAGCATTGACTGGCACATCGAGGGTTATTTTCTGGCTGTCAATCAGAAGATTAAATCCTTGTCTTAAGGCATCCTTCAGTGGCAGAGTGTGGGCTCTTGTACCATTGCCAACCTTAACAATCCAGCCTGTCTCAGATGCATTCTTAAATCAAAAGACATGGAATTATCTCCAAGTGATCCTCTGTCTGACATGTGCATGCTATCAGCATACCTGCTCATGAATACACACACACACACACACAAAAAAAAAAAACTACTCTTACCCCATTATCATCAGCAAACCTCGAGAAAATGTGTGGGAAGGAAAACTGGAAAGAAAAGATTTAGGAGAAAGTTTTGAAGTTTTACACTCGCTATTTTGCAGAACAGTTAACTTAACTTAAGTTAATTAATGCCATTCTTCCAAGAAGTCTAGCTGCTGCCACGCAATAGGAAGAGCACATGGCCAGATGTGTCTTCCCATCCTGCCCTTGGATTTTACCCCTTTGGGTTTCCAGAATCAAAAGGCATTGGAAGAGGTAGACTAGGTCCAATTATAAGTTGAAACACTAGATTCTTAAACACAATCTTTATTATATCCACAAAACCAAGTATAACATCAAGCCATTGCTGCCATGATAAAAATTTGGGTATCACTTTGTGGTCCATTCTCAACATGAGCTTGTTGAGTATAAACCCAAAAGCAAAAGGCTGTTTTGTCTACTTATTATGTTTTAGTTTAGAGACAGGGCCTGGAATGCGTTATCAGTCAATCCTATGACATAGATCATTTGAGCCTTTTCTGTTGCTAGGCATGGTGTGCTCAATACTGTGTACACTCAGTTCTTAGAGATACTCTGTCAGGTGAATGTTCTTCCACTTTAGCCTTAGAAACCAAGGCTAAGTGTGCTTGAGAAAATGCATCATAGTCACAAAGCAAATACCGTAAAAATGAAATTGAAATCCACCCAGCTACTAAGTCCAACTATGTCCACAACACCATTCTATTTCCCCTGCTAAAACCATAGGAGAGGCTGTCATCCCATTTCACTTACATATACAAAATCCTTCGTGCAGACTACAGCTTCTGAAAACTCAAAAATCTCTGTTTGTATAGCTGGACAGAAGAAATGATACACGCCATCTTTATATTGTACATCAGTAGTGTTTTCCTGGACTCTGATGTTCACCTGGTACCCACCAACCTGTGTGCAAACACAGTACAAACGAGGAAGTTGGCTCCTCAGTAGGACAGGCAATTCCAGAAGACCATGAATCTGACCATTAGAGTGGCAACATACGTAAGTTAGGTAATACAAGTTCCTGAAGGTACTTTATTCCTTTGCCAAGAGACTTTAGCTAGCTCTTTGAGATATCCTTCTAAGGCTTACAGGTAGAGAGGAGAGTTCAAACATTAGAGATAAGAGTCTGCTTTCCTGTTACATTTTCATTCTGTTGTATTGTCTTATGTTGGGAATCACTGTCATCTTCCCAGACATCTACACAGGTTATTCTTCAAATTACCCACTCAGCAACTAAGCAGACGCCCTAGAGCTAGGTGGAGCTATCTTTGTTACCTCTGAACTTAGAACTTAGTCTAAGGAAAGATAATTGTTACCTAACAACTTTATCTAACAGTTTTATGCTAAATGTTAGGTAGTAACTCCTAGAACTTATGCCATTTTAACTTTAAAAACCTGTTAATTCATAGATCACATTAAGGATATGAGACTAGATCTGGCCATTCACAGCTTGCAGTTAGCAGAAACTGGGCCCTGGGGAATGCAATTCTAAGCTCTTTGAAGTTGGGAAGGCCTGTATTCATAGGAGGAAGACATCAAGTTGGAAGGGATATGTGATGGCGAGTACCAGGAGAAGTTGGAAGGGGTGAGTGAGGGGTTGGATATGATAAACACATACTGTATACATGTATGAAACTTCAAAGAATAAAGAACAGGAACGTTTACACCAGTACAGATTTTCACAAAAGATAGGATTACTTTTCTGGGTCATCACAGAGGGGCTTAGTGGGCCAGAGGACTGCTCAGAAAGCAGAGACTGAATATACACAAAGCTTACACTGTAGGTTCCAGCATTTGGGCCAGATGATGAGGCCTGTTAAGCATTCGATTCCCAGGACCCACCCCACACCCACATCAGCTGAAATCCTCGCACACACCCAGAAACCCTAGGAGAGTCTTTGCGCATGGAAGCTTGAGAACTTCTGCCATGTGGCAGGTCTTCATTACACCTAAAGACCCTAATTGGGCAGTCCTGTTTCTTGGTAATAGAGTAACACTTACTGCTTAGCAACTGTTTGCTTTTTAACACCTGTTCTTAAGCTGGGTTCTTTCTGCTAACACCAAAAATAGCCTTCAGTCTCATAGAGGGGTTATATTAAAATAGCCCCATGCTGAAGCATTTGCTCTAAGTCATGTGCCCAGTATCATCAGTCTTTATACCCTGTGGAGATGCCAGCATCTTTCCAATTTTCCAACAAGCAAATAGAGGCTTAGTAAGGGTTAGGGAGTTTACTTCAAGTCGAACCCAGCACTAATAGCTCAAGCACTGGGCTTCTCCAACACTGATATTTTAGGCCTTTACACCTCCCCTGGGCATTATGAGCTATTTGACAATATTCTTGACTTGTACCCACATGATGGCAGTAGTAGAGTCCATCCCATTTCCAGAATGTTTCTAGGCATGTTCAAAAGTGTCCTCTGGGTATGTTAGGAAACCAATAGAACAGTCATCCTCAAAAAGATTGGCTTGTTCTATTTCAAAGTCTAAATCCTTAGCCATCAAGTTGATCACCAGTAAATGATTATGTTCCTACTCCCCAAATCACAACCTCAAAAGCAATTGCTTACCATTCTTGTAGTACAGGTTTCATAAGGGAACTTCATAATGAGCTTTTCTGAGTCCAGGACATAAGTGCAGTTCAAAATATCAACCCCAGAGGTATCTACAGATGAAAGATAGGAAATACATTCCAGTGTCAGAACCAAATGCAGGCTCTGAGCCAGGACTCCTCACCCACATCTAAGGGACTTCTAACACTGTTGATACAACTTGGAGATGTGATCCAAACACTCATTTATGTGCTGTGACTTACACCCAGAAGTTTCCCAGTGGCTCTCAAATAAGTCATACAACCAGGAAAAGACACGTGTTCCCCTATGGGTGGCATCGGGCAAGTCAGGGACCCCCACGGCACCAGAAGAGATGGATGCCAGTTGTTCCAAGGGTTGGACTCTTGTGTACCCAAATAGAGGTGGTCCTGCTTTCTACAAATTGAAATGAAAATTGGATAGTACAGGGGGGAGAGAGATGGCTCAGAGACTCAGAGCAGTGTCTGCTCTTTTAGAGGACCCTGGTTCAATTCCCAGTACCCACATGGCAGCTCACAACTGTCTGTAACTCCAATTCCAGGGGATAAGACACCTTCATGCAGGCAAAACATGAATGCACATAAAAAGTTTAAGAAATGGGTCATTAAAGAATTTTAAGAGAGATTAAATATTACATATAACATACCCGGCACAGAAGGTCGCCATTTTTCCATGTCAACACTGCTGGGAAACTCAACTCTCACTTCGTTTTCATCACAAATGACAGTGCCTAGAGAACAGATGAAGCCTTTGGAAGGCTTTCGAGTTACGGGGGACACTATTTCTACAGTTATGGGGGACACTATTTCTACAGGTAACTATGGAAACACCATCTTCCTTAACAGCACAAAGGAACACCGCCAGTTTAGAAGGTGAGGGCTCTTCAGGGAACTCACAGGTTGAGACTTACAAATGCAACACAAGGATGTTCCTATTCAACGCTCGGGGCTCCACGGAGAACCCCAGCTTCGTACTGGTAGACTGGGTTCAGAAACCTTAACAGGAGCTGCCGACTATGGGGATGGTAGGTCTCAAGAGCAGAAGGTTGCTCTACTGCTGTTTTCCAAATTAAAGCTTTAAAAAGAAAGTCCTGGGTTGAGTCCCAAGGATTTTTTTCCAAGACCAAACTCTGCCCATGACCAGCCTTTCTGCAGTCTCTGGCTCAGGGAGAGTCTCAAGAGCACTTTGTTTCACAAGAAGAGTTCTGGTTCCGATACCTCAAGCTTCGGGCATAGATGGAGACTCTTGCTCTCCATCTATGAGGACAGAGCTCAGCATATGGCTTGTACTAGATACCAAAAAGTGCAAAGCACTAAGGGGCTGGCAAGTAGCATAGACGTTTTGCCTCTGGCTGACATAGCAAGCCCGCAGATGAGCAGGAGAAATTCTTTAATGGCTTGATGAAAGGAAGAAGGGAATAAAGCTAGGCACAGAGGCATACACCAGAAAACCAGCATCAGGGAGGTCGGGGCAGGTGGGGTGAGACACTGGATTGAGGCCAGACTGGGCTACACAGCAAGTCCCTGTTGGGAGGGATGGAGAGAGAACAGGGGAGAAAGTAGGGAGGAAGGGGTGAAGAACTAGTCATCTCAGCCTGTTCCCTTCAGTAGGAGGGTTCTCTCACTCAAGACATACCTGGGAAGGCAGGATCCTTCAATTGAGGAAGACTTAATGATTTTGCTGAAGCCACAAGGGCAAATAAGAGAGAAAGCAACCTATAGATGCTAAATAGGGGAGAAAGAGAGAGAATTAAGGAAAAGTGAACCTAAAACAAGTAAAGCCACTGCATTCCCTACCCTCATTCCCAGAATTCCTCACCTCCCGCAGCATGGAGAGCTTATAGACTCTCTTCTCTGCCTCCACACCATGTTGGAAGAGACCACCAGAGCACACAGGCTGAGGCTGTGTGGGCAGCTCTGTGCTGTTATAGCAGAAGGTAGGATGTAACCCCACCCTCTCACCATTGGGGGCACCTGGATCTCCTAGCCCAGCTGAGAAGGAGGTATTTTGGGAAAAAAGTACCAACTGCCCTCCCTTACACTTGCCTCCATGTTCTGCCAGCAGCTTTTGAAGGGCATAAGTAAAACCAGGGTTCCCTGAAATCGGCCCCAGGTGAGTAAATTAGTGGCCCATGCTATGGTTTTGGGTGGGGGTTCAGATTTTTTTATGCAAGATATTTACAATTCCAGTGTAGTGAAGGATGTTTGAGTTCATTAAGGAATGGCACTTGTTCATACCACTAAAGCTTTGCTCTAGGTGCTGCATGGGAGAGAGTTAAGAAAGAATAAATATAAGCAAATAAAGCCATTACACCCCTACCCTTGCTCCCAGAATACTTCAGTTCCTTACTGTTGTGGAAGTCGGAGGTCACTCTGATGACGCACATGAGGTACTTTTAAAAAGTGGATTGAAAAAAAAAAAAGGATTGTGGACTCATGTCCACATATAAAAGTATAAGCTTACTGGAAAAAAAAAAAAAAGATGCTTAAGAGTGCAAGCCTGGAGTAATTCTTCTGTAATTCCCACACTCAGAGGTTGAAGCAGAAAGCCTATGAGCTGAAGGCCATCTACATGGTGAGAGCCTACCCTGGAAAACAATCCTTCCCCAAAAAAGAAAAGAGACAGTAACTTTTAAACTTGCTCCTGATAATATTCACATATTATAAAACACCACAGACCCTTTTAACAAATATCACAAATGATGGCCAAAGAAACTCCATTTTTTTGCTAGGCATCCATCTTGGTACCCACCAGCCATTTGTCTCCAACTCTAGTCCCTGGAAGGTAAATTCTCAGTTACCCTGACTCAGTGACCCGCATCATCCCCCTACTCCCTGAAATGTACAGCCGTGGTCATCTACCCATTATGGTATGACTAACTGCTTTTTTTGGCTTCTGTAACTTGCTTATGTAGACACCCAAAGATTTTTTGGTATCACCTTGACCACTTCACTTAGCAGAACAGACCGGTTTTTGTTTTCTTGTGTAGGAATCGAAGGTTTTCTTGTGGTTTTCACCTTTAAAACACCCTTCCCCATATTCCTCCTGTATGATATGCCCGAGATTTGGCTTTAAGGCTGACACCCTGCTAGCAGCTAATCAAGAAATCCTTTAATTATAATTGGATTGTATCTATGGTCTTTTCCCAAGGGTCACAAGCTCCATAATATTATATAATTTAAACAAAAAACAGACCTAAAGATAAAGTTTAAACACTGTTTTGTAGCCTCCTGTTACCACTTACAACACTCTCATATGACATGCAGTCATTTTTTAGGCGTGTATAGTCACATATCACATGTAACATATACTTTCATGTGGTTGTATCACATAGACTCAATCTCATATCACTGTATACTCATTTTAAGGGTTATATAGTCAGTGTTTAAATAACCAGTATTTAACTGTTCCTTACTGAAGATGTTAAGGGGTTTCCAGTTTTTCATCATTTTAAGCAAGATGGTAAATTCATTTTTTTTGAGACAGTCTTGCTATGTAACCCAGGCTAGTTTGGAATTAGAGCTCTCACTGTCCCCACCTCCCACATGGTACGATTAACATGATAGATATTTTTCTACATTTACCTGGCTAACCCTTAGCATAATTCCTAAAAGTGTATATCATTGGTCAAAGAGTATAGTAATCTAAATAAGAGCAGACTATCTTGCAACACTTAGGCATTTACAGGTCAGGAAACAGGCTGAACAGCCTGCCTGAGCTTTGAGAATTTTATGTCAGTGGAGAATTCAGATGTCCAGAAACCTGGCTGACGGTCTTTTCGGGACCTCTCATTGCTCTTTGAGACATCTGAATATGTTCAGCTTGTGTTCCTTAACAGGTGAATATAATGGGCAAACTCTGGGCAATCATGGGGTGGCATTTGAAATTACTGATGTACGTGTTCCTTTCCTGTTGTGATTTTAAGAGTAATCTCTGTGTGTCCATCTAAAGTACCAGTGCAGGTTATAATCACATGGTCCCAGTGCCTTTGATCAAAAGGCCCACATAGACATTTCATTAACATCATTCTTGGGGCTTGTCCAATAGCCACTGAATCAGATCCCAGTGGGTGGAGGCCGGGTGGGTAGCTCACCAAATGCCACAGGTGCTTGTTATAATTAGAAAAATCAGGAAAATACCTGGAGGGAGGTAAGCATGGAAATGAATACTTACAGTGGTTGATCTCTGTGTGGGAATGAATAGAGCAGATTATGTGCTGGTCGGGGAGGTGAGGTGGAGCAACATGCGAACAACCAGGGTTAGGCCGTCGGAGATGGGGAAAGGGTTTTGTCTGAGGACAGAAGCCTGATAGCACTAGCAACCCATCCTGAGTTTGTTTTCCCTAATGTGGCATCTTTCCCACAAATGTGAAGGGGAATGGGTCCCATGGAGGATAAGCCTGTGATGAGACAATGAAAGGACCTGGCACTCGGCTCTGTGGAGAAGCCAGTCAGGGAGGTGAAGGGTCAATATGTTTCCTCCACCACCCCAGGCCTCCTATTTTCCCAAGATGGTAGCTTTTCTCCAGAGGGGGACGGTTTTACCTTAGAAAGAGACTGCACCTGGGAACTATTAGGAGATGGAGAGGCTGTCCAGAGGGCCTGGGAAAGGGCCCCACTGTGAATATTTGTGGAGAGGGTGAGTGGCCAGAGAGTAAATTTGTCTGCTTCACTTGACCCAGACTGATGCTGTGCCCACCTGGGACAGCCACTGAACTGTCCCTGAACCTTGGGAACCAATACATAGGATTTTGCTCTGGAAAAGCCTTGCATCTGTGCACTAGGAAGCACTTGTGTTCAGGACAGCCAGGTTTGGGAGTGAGGAGGTGGATGTACCATAGTAAGAAGATGCTCCTGTGGGTCAGAAACTCTAAAGTCTTTACGAAACTACAGATTCCTAACAGTTCACAAAGCAGGGAGATCTCTTTCAAGTGTGAATTTTCCATGCTCTTTTCAATGTGTCTTTTGGTTTTGTTTGTTTGTTTGTTTGTTTGTTTGGGTTTTTTTGTTTTTGTTTTAGTTTTGGAGCATGTCCTGGATCTCACTCTGTAGACCAGACTGACCTCGAACTCATAGAGATCTGCCTGGCTCTGCCTCCTGAGTGCTGAGATTAAAAACATATGCCACCACTGCCTGACCTACAATGAGTCTTCTAAAAATTGCTATTCATGTCCCTGGAGTCTTCATCTCTGAATGCCTTGGTTTCCATTTGAGTATCATGAAGCCTTCCATCACTTTAGTCACAAACCATTTTTTCCTGAGGGTGTTTTAAGTTGGTTCTGTGCAAGTGAAGATGTCTTTAGTTTTACTGTTCCCATACCTGAGCTGAAGCCCTCCTTGTTATAATTTGTATATGCAATAGTTTCATTGGTCACACTTTCTACAATCATTAAATTATTCATTGGAGACAGCCTGAAGGAGACAACCACTTCAGTTACCAAGAGTGATTCTCTGAATTTATCAGAACTGTGAATGAAAAGTGGACTTTCAGAGATACCTACCTAGCACATTTCTCTGATTGCTTTTATAAAAGGGAAATGGGAAACCTATGTTTCTCCCTTTTTAAGTCTTTGTGGGTACACAGCTCTGTACTTGCAGAAAAGTCTAGAAGGGTCTGCTACAGTGAACAGTGTCACCTGAGGGAGGAGACAGCATAGAAGTTTGGTTAGGCAGCTGTAGCACGAATCTTAACAGGTCTTATTAATAAAATCAAACCTGTAGCCAGTTATTGGGGTGAACGCTGGAAGATCAGAGAAGCAGAACAAGCCACAGCCACCTCACCTCACCAGTTCCTCAGCTGGTTCCGTTTCCTTAGACTGGAAGCCTCTGTGTCCTCATCCAGAATGAATCTCAGCTGAACTGCTGCTTAAAAAGCCTAAAAGCTTAACCACCAAAATGCTTCTAGTTCCTGGTCTCCACGCCTTATATATCTTTCTACTTTCTGCCATCACTTCTTGGGATTAAAGGCGTGTGTCACCATGCCTGGCTATTTCCAATGTGGCCTTTAACTCACAGAGATCCAGAGGGATTTCTGCCTCTGGAATGCTGGGATTAAAGGTTTGTGTGCCACTATTTTCTGGCCTCTATATCTAGTGGCTGTTCTGTTCTCTGGCCCCAGATAAGTTTATTAGGGTGCACAATATTTTGGGGAACACAATACCACCACAGGAAACTCTTGTGGCTTCACTGGGTATTTGCAACTAATCAGCTCTGACTTGTTTTGTGTTCCTAATTTTCTAGGTTTGGGGGATGGTCCTGTTTTTATTTGTTTTGTTGTTGTGGTCTTGAGAGGGGGTCTTGATATCTACATCAGGCTGGTCAGGAGGCTACTATGTAGCTCCGGGTCCCTTTGAACTCTGGGTCCTCTTCCCTCAGCCTCCAAGTGATATTCACAGATGTGTCCCTAGCACAGCTGGCCCTCTCCAGGTTTTAAATATATGTAATGTTTACCCCTGGGGATAGGAAAAGGCATCCAGAAGAATGGGGAACCCCTTTCCTCTTTTCTTTTCAGATTGGCTCATTTGCCATTGTTGCTGTCTTCACGTTGAAGTCTGGTTTGCATCTGAGCAGGAGAGAACCAGAGCCTCATGAGTGGGAGTTCAGCAGTATGATGGTGTAATGCCCAAGAGAGTGGCTGTAGACTTGAGGCTTCCAAACAAGTCTAGCTGTGTACCATAAAATGAAGGTAGTGAGTCTGAAGAGGTTTGGTGACTTGCCTAAGGTCATCTACCCATGCTAGCATCAGGAGCTCCAGGAGAAGCCTGGTCTCCATATCCTGTTCCTTCTCATTCATTTTGAGTTTCAGTTTCTCTTTCTCCCCCACCTCTCTCTCTCTCCCTCTTTCTCTCTCCCTCTCCCTTTCTTTCTCCACATGAGTTTTTCTTATAGTTCATGTAGTTTTAAAAGTACAAGATGACACTAATTAAAACTTAGAAGCATAAGATAAATTAAAAATATAGTTATGCTAATACAGATTAAAATAGCTTTCAAATATCAAATATGAATTTAACTTGGAAAATAAGCCAACATCAGTGAGAATGTTCTTTCACATCCTATGGCAGCTCCCCTAACAGCCTGGTATGGGATGTTAATTCAGGGTCTATGTGGGAACTTTAGTAGGTCTAAGTTAAATCAACCTTCTGACCATATGGATTCAGAAACAAACAGGACAAAGGTTGATCACCCTCTAAATTAATGGGAGAGTAGCTTTGATAAGCAGATGTTAGAAGGCTTAGTCGTTCTTCACAAAAACTCAATTATAGGGACAATGAGATGGCTTGGTGGGGAAAGGTGCTTGCAGCCAAGCCTGAAGATCTGAGTTCAATCCCTGGATATGATAGAAGAGAATGCATTATGCAAATTGTCCTCTACAGAAGCTCAATTACAGGGCCAATGAGATGGCTTGGAGGGTAAAGGTGCTTGCAGCCAAGCCTGAAGGTCTGAGTTCAATCCCTGGATATGATAGAAGAGAATGCATTCTGCAAATTGTCCTCTGACCTCTACATTTGTGCCTTGAACACCCTGGCATATTGTATGCTCATGTGTATGCCCCCCCCCATTAAAAAACTCACTTATAAACAAAGGTTAACTAAATCATTTACATAATAAATATTAACATCGACTACACTGTTGCTAGTAGCTAGAGTGATGTGATGGTTATTAAAGTAATAGAGGCAAGGTTTTCTTAGCAATGCAACATATTTCTTTTAATTTATAGACTATAAAATACAGTGTTCCCTGGGTATCTATGAGGGATTAGTTCAAGGACCTCCTGCTTACCCCTTTGTATGTCCCCAAAGGTTTACAAATCTTCAGTTGTTCAAGCTCAGCTCCTTATACTGTGACTCACCTGCAGTTGTATGATATACAAGTCTCCCAGTCCTGTGAGTGTGTGTATCAACACCATCTTGTCCCATGGAGGACAAGCATTATTATGCCTGGGAGTTGGGCAATGCAGCCAATGGTATCTACAGGAGTTTTTACTCCAATGTATAATAAACATATTTGCTAATGTACTGGCACCTAGGAAAATGCAGACCAGGTAGGATGTGACCAGTGTTAGAGGTATTGAGGGGGTAACATTCAAAAGTCATCTGAGACAGTTAGGGAGCTGGTTCAGTTGGTAAAGTGGTTGCCTGGCAAACACAAGAACCTGAGTCCAATTTTCAGAACCCAGGTATAAAGCTCGTATGTAGTGCATGCTTGTAACCCTAGTGCTGGGGAGGAGGGGACAGGTGGACCCCTGGAGCTCAGCGATCAGCCAGTCTAGCCTAATTGTTGAGCTCCAGGTCTCAGTGAGAGAGCCTGTCTCAAAGAAAAATGAGGTGGATGGTTCCTGAGGAAGGACACTCAAGGTTGACTTCTGACCTCCTTATGCACATACACATCTGCACCCCCAAACCCAGCACAAAACAACAGCTACAGAAGTCACCTGGTGCTTGCAGGTAGCACAGTGGCAGAGAATTTGTCTAGCATTCACCAGGCCCTTGGTTCAAACCTCAGCACCACCAGAAAAACAAATACAATAATTATGTTGTAGCAAGATGGATCAGTGGGCAGAAGTGCTTGCTGTGAAAGCCTGGTTACCTGAGTTCAGTCCTTAGAACTGCAGAAGGTTAGAACTGACTGATACAAGGTTTTCTCTGAACTCCAGTGTGCACTCACACTCACCACATGCACAATAATAATAATTTAAAAATGCTTTACATTTTCATTTACTTCCTTTTATGTGAATGTGAATGGTGTTTTGCCAGCACGTGTGTCTGTGCACCATGTGCTTGCCCGATGCCCTTAGAGGCCAGAGAAGGGTGTCCAGTCCCCTGGGACTGGAAATACCTAGTTGTAGCTGCCATGTGGATGCTTGGAATGAAACCCAGGTCCTCTAGGAGAGCATCCAGTTGCTGTTAAACACTGAGCATTCTTTTCATCCCCTAAATAAAATAACTCTTTAAAAGACATCCTGACTATGCTTCCTGATGCCGGTTAGAGTCTGTATATGAAGTGGGCTTGGTGTAAGGTAGCAGCTTCCATATGCTGAAAAATGACAGTGGACTAACTGCCCCACTGGAGTGGGATCACAGCCCAGGGCAGTGGAGGCTGAAAGGGCCTGGGAAACCCAGGTGTTCTTAAAGCTCCACTCAGGCGAAGGTCATCACTATGACCTTCAGCTTTTTAATCTTAAAGCTGAACACCCAGAGTCTATTAAATTACTTCAATTTAAGGATTAGTGTTTTGCTTGCATAATAGCTTTAAAATCCTGCACCCGTCACACCAAACACACCCACAGGCCATATTTACACCACCAACCAGGGGCATTTGATTCCCAACACTATGGAGACCTCTTGTATCTTGGCTAAGCCACTAGCTGCAACCCCCTCCTGGTCCTTTCAGCTTTTAAGTTCTGAGTCAGGTGCCTGTAAGCTGGGTGACAAAAGGTGGCTGGGTCCCCCACCAGCATCAGTCAACACAGTGGCAGGTGAGAACCGGCCAGCCAGGGCTTGGTTTTCTCCCAGGTTCTGGTTGGTTTAGGTTTGGTGCTCTCCGTTCTCTTCACAGCTTCCTGTTTGTTCTCCCTTCCTAATGGCTGACTTCAGTCAGGTCTGATACCAGAAGAACAAACAGTTTTATATGACGACTGCTGTAATTGTGTAAATCTAGTCCCGAGAATAAATCCTGTCCTGTTTTCTCCCAGAACAGCTCTGTATCTGTGCATGTGACTTCGGGACTGTTTGTGAGCCCTGCATTACAGGTGTGAGGCTTCCAGACACTCAGAAATGCAGTCTCTCCATCTGCATGCCTCTTCCTTTCCTCCCTCTGTTTAATTCTGATTAATTACATTTGTATCACCTTTAAAACATCTCTCTCTCTCTCTCTCTCTCTCTCTCTCTCTCTCTCTCTCTCACTCTCACACACACACACACACACACACATACACACATACTCACACACACACACTCACACACACACTCACGCACACAGAGGTTTACCCTGATATTCAAGTAACAGCAGAGTTCTGGTAAGGCCTTTCAGCAGTTCGATGACCCGCCCTCTCTCTTTGGGTCTCCTGTAAGTTTTGTGAGCCATATTTGAGTCACTACCATCACACACAGCAGGTTGGAGAGGATGAAGCAGTTCTCAGAAACCATGAGACCTTGTGAATGTAGGAAGAAGCAGGGCATTTTTCTGAAGGCCTATGTGGGTCTTCTGCCTACACTCACCCACAAATGATCAAGGGAGGAATCAGAATAGTGGCTTCGGGCTCCTTGAGATGAACCCCTCAGTTTGGTAGCTTGCTCACAGAAAGCCAGTATGGGCCGGATGTGCCTCCCCTTGCCACGTTCATGACAGAGATACAATCTTTGCAAGGGTGGCTACATTAAAACAGGGTCTACAGTGAGCCCTAATCCAATGACTGGTGTCTTTAGGAGACAAAGGCATTCGGCCGCAGGCATGTACATAGAGCACAGAAGGGGACTCTTTGAGCCAAGGGGAGCAGCACAGAACAGCTCCCTCTCTGTTTCAGAAGGAACCAGCTCTGTGGACCTTGATCTTAGCCTCCAGAATTGCTAGAAAGTTACTTACTGTTGTTAAAACAGCCCAGTCTCTGGTACTTTATCATAGAAGCCCTAGCAAAGTGAACACAAAGCCCCAGACAGGACTTACAGCCTCTAGGACTGTAAGATAACTATTGATTTTCCATCTCAATAAGTAGTTATTGAGATGAAAACTGCAGAGGAAAGAAAATGCTGTAGCAAATGCTATGGGTTGTGACTGGCTTAATGGGGGAGCAGTACTTCTTGTGTTCCCTTATACTCAGTGAGCACTCACTACCTATGCTACACAGTGCTCAGTATTAAAAAAAATCAATTCAGTAATTACTTGCAATAAACTTGTAAACAGCTGGAAAGTTGTTCTCATTATTGAGAAGGAAACTGAGACTCCCAGAGAACTAATTTGCTCAAGTGCATGGTAACATCCAATCTGGGGCCTCAACAGCCACCAAATTCCGACTTTCGAGTTGGTGTTCCTGACCACCGCTCCAGCCTGGCCTTTTTCCAGCACAGTGCTCAGCGTTAAGGTTGCCCACCATCCCCAGTCCAGCTTTGGGAGCATTGATGGGTTTGGATATTATTTGGTGGTCTGCTAAAGAGCATTGGAATACCTCTACTGTGGTAAATTCTGCCATCTTGAACTGATTTGGCAGTTAATATTGGTTTTTCTTAATAACCATTGTTCCTGAAGCTTGTTTGGAGTTTGGGTTTTGAGTGAGGACTCAGGTCGTTGATTTATACAGGTGACTCACTCAGGGAAGAGTTCTGTTGATGGAAATCTCTAGGTCACAGGGCAGGTGACAAAGGAGGAAGGAGAGAAGTGTGAAGGAAAAGGGGAACCATGCCCTGCAAACAAAGCCAGCTCATTCATTAGTACTGTATTCATAGCCCTTGCTTAGACTAGCCAGTATTCAAATTGTAAAGAATTTGTTTTTTGAAGCCTTTATAAAACTTCCCACTGTTACAATGCATGCCATCTGGGATTTGGCATTTATAAAATGTGCTGTTAAGAAATGCCAAGAGATTCCTCATGTAAACCAGATGGTACAATAACAATTCTGTCTTTATTTTTTGTGGCAGAAAAATAGGGCTTCAGTAGCTTGAATCTTATGTGACTAAATTAAGCCCAATCAATAATTCAGGGACATTACAATTTCAATAGGCAACCTACCCACCTAAATGTTTTCGTCGGTGTTTTTATCTGCAGAAGAAAAACAAAAGTACAGACAATGTTTCCTCCTGATTGCTCATGTCTGTGTTTTTAAAGGCAATGTTTCTAAGAAAACGTTGCCAGTGACCTTCGCTGCATGGGATGTATGTGTTTAGATCCAAAGCAGAGAGGTTGAAATCTCTTTTGAATAGGGAAATTCCACACCAAATAGTTCAAACAGTTTTATTACTATCCTATAGAGAAAACCATCCATTTTTCTGGGCAAAGCATCAACTGTCTTTTTCTCAAGATTTCTCAGAAGCCAAGTTCATATAAGAAGCTGCTGGCTAAGCCTTCTTTTGCCCTTATGGGTTCCTGTGGGTTTTCCATGTAACAACAGCACTTTTGTTATCCCTTTTAATCACCTTTTTTTTTTTTGTTATTGCTTTTATTTCCATTACAATTCATAAGGTCCTCATTAGGTAGGATAATCTTGTTAAAAGCTGTGTGTTCCTCCAATCTCTTTTCCTCTTTATTTCACACGAATGTGCTTCCCATCAAAACCCATTTCTTCTGTAATTAGTCATGAATAGTAATTAGTCATGAATAGCCTCAAAGAACAATCTGCTTTGGAAACCAGATTTCTTAGATACAGAGGCCAAACTTGTTACTGAAAATATGTGTTTCCGGGCCACACAGTCCATTTAATTTCTCTCCCAATTAGCCATGAATAGGTTTTCAAAATAACAATTTACATTTGTAACATTGCTTCATCTTATGAATAGATTGGAAGTACCAAATACCACTCATCTTTGCTTTCTTTCCCTCCCATGCACAGGGACACTGGGACTCTGTTTCATAGACAGAAGGCTAGGTAAATTCTTCATCTGTGTACTGGCTCCTCTTGGCCAGGATTGGACTCCATGGTAGGGGAATACCCAATCAGCATAACCCACTGTCATTGTCAGGCAGCTGCTGGTGTATTGGACAAGGCAGCCAAAGCATCCGCACAATGGCAGTTGACAGTGGCCAATGGTTGTTCTGTAGAGGTGGGAGCAGGTGCTTACCTAGGAAGAACATCTTCAGGTGTTACCTGGCAGGGAGTCTCTTAACCGTGTTTCTTCTGGTTGTTGGCAAAATGAAACGGTGTCTGGGTAGAAAGTCTTTCAAATAAAATAACTCAGTGGTGGGGATTCTGGATAACAGGCCACCTTCCAAGAGTGTGACAGAGACACAGGGCAGTGACAGCAAAGGGGGCACAAGACACTGGCAGGCAGGACACTTCCTGAGGTGAGCTGTGTCACACCTTCATAAAGAGGCATGACAGGGTGTGGCTCCAATGGGAAAAAAGAGGGCTGTGACAGAGGTCACTGCCACTCATGTGTAATGCTCAACTCTCTCTACTGTGTGGATAGGAAATATTCTTCTCCAGCTTTCCCAGAGCCCTGTGACGCACTGTTGGGGAGGAAAGATGTTGTATTTCCACAAGATCAGGGCAGTCAAATGTGCCCAGAATCCATAGTTGCTCACTGTTGCAAATGCTCCTCAGGAGTGATGTCTGCATGATATGGAAGTCTATGTTTTTGCTTTGTTTTGTTTTTTAATTAACTTCTGCACACTTAATTTCCCTACAAAATTTTCTATTTCCCATTCATTTTATTTCCTCCAGGGAATAAGAAAATGCACCAATCTCTAGACTATAGTTCTCGTCTTTCTGTCTACTCATAATATGTAAAACCATACTTTATATTTTGTAAGGGATTGTTCATTCTCTTTCTGTCCTTACTACTGTAAAGTTGTTTGCTGGTGGTATAATTATTAGTGACATCTTCCAATTTCATGTACAAGGAAATGGAGACTCAGATGGCTACCTCACCATAGATCTTAAAGCCACAACTCTTCTAGTTCTGAGTTCAATCTTCCTTCTCAGCCTCACCTGGAGGAGAGGGAGTGAGAAGTAGCTTCACCTTCGGCAGGATGTGTTTCTGTTTCTTTTTCATCCCCACCCAATCTTACAAGGACGTTTGCCCAAGGAAATGTCAGAGAGTACCAGGATCTTGGTCATTTAAAACATGAGTTCAGATGTTCTACTGTTGGGAAGTGTGCAGCCTTGTCTTGGATCAGCATATGACCACCTATCCAGCGGGTTTCCTCAGGGCAAGGCACCTGTGGAAATGGACTCTCACTTAGCTAGGACCAGTAGTCCATGGGACAGTGTAGGAATTTGCAAAATTTGTGCAGCTTGAGGATCTTTTCTCTCTCATTATATTGATGATTCTTTGGGCAGTTTTTAGCTTAACTTTATCAGTCACACATGCAATAGTGGTAAGTTTCCCTACAAATTCTGCTCTTCCTTGAACATTTCCCCCTAAGATTTAACAGGAGGCTGATGTTTCTCAAATCTCTTATCTGGAATTACTAATTACAACTCCCAATGCTGAGAACTTTCCTGATTCAATAGAGATAGTTAGGTACATATGAGAAAACAACACTTATAAAACATTAACCATGTCTCATAGTTTTGGAAAGGAGAGTAAGGCATGCATATATAGAATAGGAAAAAAGCTCTAGGAATACACAGTGCCAACTGTGGAGAGTAAGTTCCCTGGACGCCAAGCATGGAATCATTGATAGGATCTGGTGTGCTCACTCCAAGAGGAAAAAGTACAGTGCAAAATGTGGAATTGATAGATCCATCTTTACCATGCATAGGAGCTTTTATTGGTAGAAGAAATATGGTGTAGTGAGATAGGAAAAGAGTGCTTTATGAAGGCCCGCCTTTTACAAAAAGACTGAGACAGGGGACTCTTTTGTAGAAAAAGGAACTGTATAAAAGCATATCTTGCAGACACAAAAGAATTGTCTGGGTTTGAATATTGTCCTTAAAGCATTGTGCCCATGTCTATTATTTTTTTTAACTTGGTAACCACAAGTATCTGCTGGCTGACATAAGTGTGCAAGAGCAGGATGTGTCTGTCTCGATATTTAGTTAAGCCTGCAGAAATGCTGAACTCTATGTCTAGAATAAGGTTATGCAGGGGGTGGGAAGGTGTATTTGGGGAAGCATAAAGGGGAACAATGGGGGCTTTCATAATGTTCACGATGTATTCCTTAAGTTGTGTTGTATTTCTTAAAGTCAAAAATAGAAGCCAATAATAAAGCTGCTCATATAACCCTGGTAAGAAAAATTCTGTTCAAGTATAAATAAAGACAGCTCGAGCTATTTGGGAGCACTTGAGTGTAATCCAGTTTGTGGTCAGAAGTTTTCCTTGTGGCAACATTCCTTCCCCACCTCAGGACCTGAACCAAAGCTGAGGCTGGACCCTGGCATTTACCATTTACAAGTGAGTTTAAGTTCAAATCCTAAGAGTGTCTGAAGCCAAGCATCTCTCCTACTTCTCTTCAGCTTTTCAGCTTTCTCCTCGATAATTACTTTCTCCTCCTGTTTTCACTCTTCATCCTCTCTTTCTTCCTTCTCTCCCTCCTCCTCTTCTCCCTCCTCCTCTTCTTCCTTTGATAATAATTATTTATTGTGTATGTGTACACGCACATGTCCTGTCATATTTGTGGAGGTCAGAGAACAACTGGAGGTAATCAGATCTTTCCTTCCACCACGTGGGTCCTGGGGATTGAACCCAGGTTATCAGGTTTGGGAGCAAGCGCCTTTACCCATGGAACCATCTCACTAGCCCTCACTGTGTCCTCTTCATCCTCTGCCTGCATCCTCATCTGCATCCTCTTATTTTCTTTGTTATCATCGGCATCATCTTCTGACAGCCAAGTCTTAGAAGATTGACACTTAAGATTGCATCATAAATAATTCGTTTT
Organism: Onychomys torridus; assembly: GCF_903995425.1. Taxonomy (NCBI): domain Eukaryota; kingdom Metazoa; phylum Chordata; class Mammalia; order Rodentia; family Cricetidae; genus Onychomys; species Onychomys torridus. Next base: position 98,250,135 of record NC_050443.1, read on the forward strand.
TGAGATTTTTCTCTGTTTTGTTTTCTATGCTACACTGCACTAATGACACAGTTGTGTCTAAATTACAGAGGCTCATATGAAACTGAATTGAAAAGCAATCTGACCTTTTCTTTCTCCTTTTCTCCTAAAATGTTCTCTCTCTGTGTCTCTCTCTGTGTCTCTCTCTCTGTCTCTGTGTCTCTGTCTCTGTCTCTGTCTCTGTCTCTCTGTCTCTCTCTCTCTCTCTCTCTCTGTCTCTCTCTCTCCTTAAAACAAAGCTTGTTTCTTAGAGCTGAATAGTGCTACCTACCCTTCAGGTAGCTTGCTGTTCACAAAGAAATGGGAAAAGGGAAGACACTCTAGTGACCATCGGAGCACTTATTACTGTGAAGAACTTGTAGACAGAAGTTGTGCACTCTTGCAGAGTAGGGCAACAAATAAATTCTCTTCAAATAAAGGCTGGAACAAAAAGAGTTAAGTAGAATGCACAATTATTATTGATTTAAAAAAAAAGACCATCTTCACATCAGTTTCATGAAAACTATTTTTTTTCAACAATGTGAAAAAATACTTCAGTGTGTTAAATGGGGGAAATGATAAATAGTACATTTTAAAATGAAAATGTATAAAAATATACAAGGAAATATATGTGCCTAGACTGCTAAGTGTGTCTTCAGAGAGTGTGTATTTATAAAAGTTTTTGTTTGATCAATTTTTATTTTATAAATATTATAAAATTTAAAGGCATTTTATTGGGTATATGACCCTATATGTAATTATTTGATAAAGCTTGGCAATTGCATTAAAATCTTTTATATCGCCACTAATATTTATTGCTGTATTAGAGTATATTAGTTTTTTCTTTAAATCTTGCTTAATAACACCTTCTATCTGGAAGCTGTGTTACTAGGTAGATATATTACATTTGTTTCTTTGTTTCTCTTACTGCCTGGGGAGCCAGCCTCCAGTAGCACAGGCCTCAAAGGGAAATCCAGAGTCCAGCACACTAGACTTTTTGTTTTCTATTTTTTTTAATTCATTTTATATACCAACCACAGATCCCTCTCTTGTCCCTCCTCCTGCTCTTCACATCCCTACTCACCCCCATCCCCTCCTCCAAAAGGGTAAAGCCTCCTATGGGAGTCAGCAAAGCCAGGTACATTCACTTGAGGCAGGACCAAGCCCCTCTTCCCTGCATCAGGTCTGAGCAAGGCATCCCACAATAGGGAATGGGCTCCAGAAAGCCAGCTCATGCTCCAGGGATAGATCCTGATCCTACTGACAGGGGCCCCTCAAATAGACTAAGCTACACAACTGTCTCCCAAATGCAGAGGTCCTAGTCTGGTCCCATGCAGGTTCCACAGCTGCCAGTCTAAAGTTCCTGAGTTCCTGTGAGCTTGGTTCAGTTGTCTCTGTAGATTTCCCCATCATGATCTTGACAACCCCCCACCCCCCCCCCGCCAGGCACCTCCGCTCTTATAATCACTCTTCCCTCTCTAATCCCAGCAGTTAGGAGGCAGACACAGGCCGATCTCAGTGAGTTCAAGGCCAGCCTGGTCTACAATGAAGTGAGTTCCAGGGCAGCTAGGACTGTTACACAGAAAAACCCTGTCTCGAAAAGACAAAAACGTATTAGACTTTTTTATCTGAAGGGGTTAGGGAAAAAGACACTTATACTCTCTCTTGATGGTTTTCTTCTTTATTCTATTTTCTTCTATGATCTTTCTACTGTATACTTTTTTTCCCCTACAGCTTATCTACCCCAATAAAGTTTTTCAAGCAACATAGGAATTACTATGTGGTTACATTCTATTTTCAAGTGAATGATTATAATGAATTCAGGCAAAAACATGTTTTCCATCTCCCTTACATGATTAAACATTTTATGTATTACAGGTAAAAAACAAATTATCCCAAGAACCCACATACATTTATATTCAAGCAACTTGAATGTGGTGGTATTGTGTTCCCTGAAATATTGAGCACCCTAATAAACTTACCTGGGGTCAGAGACAGAACAGCCACAATATTAAATATAGAGGATAGGCAGTGGCAGCACACACCTTTAATCCTAGCATTCCAGAGGCAGAAATCCATCGGTTCAAGGATACAGCCAAGCATGGTAACTCACACCTTTAATCCCAGGGAGTGATGGTAGAAAACAGAAAGGTATATAAGGCTTGAGGACCAGAAACTAGAAGCATTTGGCTGGTTAAGCTTTTAGGCTTTGGAGCAGCAGTTCAGCTGAGATCCACTTGGATGAGGACACAGAGGCTTCCAGTCTGAGGAAACAGGATCAGCTGAGGAGCTGGTGAGGTGAGGAAGCTGTGGCTTATTCTGCTTCTCTGATCTTCCAGTGTTCACCCCAATAACTGGCCTTGGGTTTGATTTTATTAATAAGACCATTTAGGATTCCTGCTACAAACTTGTTGTAGATTAATCATATAGGCAAGCAAGATATTCTTCTCAGTCAGGTCTTTTACTGACAGGCTGAATTTTGCAATTATAAAGAAAGAGCCAATTGCTTTATTACTTATCTTGAAAGATAATCTTATAAGGAATCACAAACCTAAACTTTTATATATGAAAAAGAATCAATCAGCTCTATTTTAAACCTTTAGGGTACATACCCAATCATCAATAGTTTCTTATATCCGAAGATTGAGGGCAGGAATGGACACAAGGAATTAATTATCACCTTTGGTCATCAACCAATCCTAGCAAGAAAGGCTTGTCAGCTAATAATAATTGGACTGCTTTGTTCTTATTCCCTGACCTTAACGAGTTCCTCATTCAACTATGTGCTTTTCTAAAACTTTAGATTATCTTCTTGAGTTTTTCACTTCAAAGCTATTTGATGAAAACGTCTTAGTCTAACTTTAAGTTATTTTCAAAGCTTTGTTTCAGCTGTGCACACAGAAACCAGTGAACACATCTCCTGACATTAAAATTAAAGGAATTAAATCTGAGCTACTGGTCTCAATTGCTTTTCTAATCATTAACCTAAGCCACAGTCTATAGGGCTCCTCAATAGAAACTCATGTGTTCTAGCTGTGTGGCACTTCCTTGTACTTAATTTTATTCATCAAAACTCTGCATAAACTAACATTATTATTATTAGTTAGACAGCACAGCTTAGAAAGGTATCATCTTCATAATAATCCACAGGTGCAAGTATCCAGTAGAATGAGATGCTTCCATGAGATAAACACACTACATTACAGGCAGTGGGAATCTCCCTACACCTATTCATACCATGCCAGATACCAGAGAAAGATGGCAGCAGCAAACACGTAAAGGCACAGCAGAAGCAAAAGACATTCCAGTCTGTGGTCTAGGGTCTTGCCCATCCAAGATTCACCCATGAGAATTTCCTCCTGGTGGGCTGACACCTTGAACTTCAATTGTCACTTGCTGTTCCTCTGACATGGCCACCTGCATGTTTCTTTGTGTATGGGTGTGCATGTGCCATGGTGTGTGTGTGTGTGTGTGTGTGTGTGTGTGTGTGTGTGTGTGTCAGAGAACAACGTATAGGAGCTGGTGCTCTCCATCCTGTGGGTCCTAGGGATCAGGTTTTCAGGCTTGGCAGCAAGAGCCTCTACCTGCTGACCCAAGTCCACGGTCTTTGTTATTGAGTGTCTTAGTTCCTTTTCTATTTCTGTGACAAAACACCATCACCAAGACAATTTATAGAAGAAAGAGTTTATTCTGGCCTTACAGTTTCTCAGTCCATGAGACTGAGCAGTAGCTGAGAGTTCACATCTTGAACCACAAACAAGCATCTAACTTGAAATGGCATGAGTCTTTTGAAATCTCAAAACCCACTCCCAGTGACATACTGTCTTCAACAAGGCCACACCTTCTAATGATCCCCAAACAGCCACCACTGGGGCCCAAGTATTCTAATGCCTGAGACTTGTGAGGTTATGAGGGATGCCTTGTTGAAAACATCACATTAGGTATATAAAAGCTCCAAATTATTATTTTAAATTAATTTTCTTTCCCTATTTAGTATCACCTCTTGGTATCTGTACAAACTTGTTGGCTTTGTTTTTTGATACAAGTTTATCTATAGCATTTTTATTGGTATTTGTTTGACATAATTTTTCCTTTCAGTCTTTTGACAATTTCATGTCTTAGCTTTGTCTATTAATATAAAACATGGTTGAGTCTTGTAACTGAGGAATTTGAGTCATTTAATTTTAGGTTGGTTACAGAAAAATTTGCAATTTAGGTGTTATAAACCCCACAAATGTTCTCCTAAACTCTGCTCCAACTACCATCTTGTAAATTTTGATCTGTTTCGCCTTTCATTCTGTTCCAAAGAGTTAGCAGAGAACTTACTTACAGAATATATAAAGAATTCTCACAATCCATTGATAATAGAATGACAGAGTGAAAACATGGGGAGAAGGTTTGAATACCAGATATAAGAATGGCTAAAAGGCACTTGAAAGGTGCTCATTAGGAAAATGCAAATTAAAGCCATAATAATGTCATTTCACACCCACTAAGATGGCCACAGAAAAAACAGGTTATAGTGAGAGCTGGCAAGGATGTGGAGAAATTGGAACCCTCATGTGTAATACCCTCCTGCAATGTGAAATGGTCCAGTCACTTTAGAAAATGGCAATCTCTCTCTCTCTCTCTCTCTCTCTCTCTCTCTCTCTCTCTCTCTGTCTCTCTCTCTCTCTCTCTCTCTCTCTGTCTCTCTCTCTGTCTCTGTCTCTCTCTCTCTCTCTCTCTCTTCCTCCCTCTCTCCGTGTGTGTGTGTGTGTGTGTGTGTGTGTGTGTGTGTGTGAGAGAGAGAGAGAGAGAGAGAGAGAGAGAGAGAGAGAGAGAAAGTGTGTGCATGCATGTATTAAATGGATAAATATTTGAAATGCTAATATAGAGAAATAATATTCAACAATAAAAAGAATGAACTTCAAAACATATTCCTTTTAAATAAAGCCCCCCCCCAATAACTATTTATCCCAGGATTCCATTGATATGAAATGCTCACAAATGCAGCTATATAGAGAGAAAATCAATTCATGGTTTCCTAAGGTTTAGAGTAGGAATTCATTGCTAATAAACACAAAGAATATCTTTTGATAGTTTTGTTTTTACATTTGTTTATTTAGGATGTGAGAGTCTGAGTTGATATGAATTTCCAGATTATAGGCTCACAAGGCATGTGTGGAGAAAATGCTGCAAAACTGAGCTGTAAGAGGGCCATTGGCCAGTATTTGAGTTTACAAGACTAGGAAAAAATGAATTCATTAACTGTGCTGCAAGTACTCAACAGACAATCGCAGCATCAACAGAAAGATCACCTACATGAAACAGTGATGCATGGGAGTGGGATATGTTGAAGCTGTCCTGTGTGGCTAGGGTGACCCACAGCAATCTCCACCATGCAAATGAGGGATGTCCTGATTGGTTGATATTTTATTCCCAAGGGCCCTCTGGGTTCACATGGTGCAGCCTCTGGTCAAGGTTGTACTTGGTTTAGATTGGTTGCACTCGGTTACATCATTCTGAAGCTAGAAAGTGCTCTGTTTCCTTTTCGTGGCATTTTTTAGACCAGGCTTGGATGGTGGCATTTCCCAGATGGTGACCTGTTTGTTTTCTGGCCTGTCAGTTAGCCTCTCTTCACACTATGGTAAAGGTTTTACAACTGTAAATTTACTAAAATCATTCTATTTATACTTCAAATGGCTAAGTTTCAAGTTATATAAATTATACCTGTAAAAATCTACGGAAACATCCCATCCTCCCACACCAGTGAACTTAAACAGTTCTGAGTTTCTTGAGAGTATTTTCTACATTCTGTGCCTGGGTGACCAGTATCACATCTGACACTTGTTAGTGGACGCTAGAGATTAAATGTGCTTCACCACCCTCATGACAGACATGATGTGTTCACTGTCAGGACTGGTTCTGAAAGGAGAGGTCCAAGTCCAGGGCTGCAGGCCTTCCTGGCTGCCCTCCAGGGAGAGAGGCTGGATTGAGCTTTGTCCTGGGGTGATGGTCCCTGTCACTGATTAACCAGCCCTGTTGGAAGGCTGCACCACCAGCACTCCCCACACAAAGACACCTGGCCAAGTCCTGGTCGGCAGAAAAAAATGTCGACCCGCTATCACCAAGCAGCAAGTGACAGCTACCTGGAACTTCTGAAGGAAGCCACCAAGCGTGATCTGAATCTCTCAGATGACGATGGCATGACACCCACTCTCCTGGCAGCCTACCACGGCAACCTGGAGGCCCTGGAGATAATCTGCAGCAGAGGGTAAGTGATTTCTGTCAGGGCAGCCTGGGGTCCTCCACAGCAGCAGCAGCAAGAGGCGGGGGAGTCCGAGTAGACATTTTTGCCTCTTTCTAGGCTCTCTAAGTAGTTGGCTTTTAGAGAAAGACAAGAGTAAGGTAGATATGGTTTCTTTCCCTGTAAGAACAGCCACCTGGGGGTCACTCAGCCAGAGGTGTGAGTGGGTATTGTAATTGTATACATTGAAAATCATTTCCAAGGATTTAAACGGTTGGCTCTTTAAAAAGAGGTCACCATTCCACTCAGTTCAGTCATCCTCCTTGGTTAGGACATGTTTTTATCTGACTTTTTCAATCGTGTCATTGAAATCCACCTTTTATGAACCCTCAGTTTTGGTGTAAGTCCCTGATTCTTGAATGACAATTTTTGGCTTTACAAGCTGTAAAAGGGATCTCCAGTCCATCTTTACTTTAAATTTAATTTTGGGCAACACACACACACACACACACACACACACACACACACACACACGGGTCAGCTAGGAGAGGGAGAGAGAGAGAGAAACACAGACAGACAGACACATGGGGGTGTTGGGAGAGACAGACAGAGACACACACACAGAGGGAGGAGGGGAAAGGGAGAGAGAGACAGACAGACAGACACAGCTAACTCTTTTATTCTGCTTGTCCTGCCCATCATCAGAGGGCTAACAGTGCCTCAAGAAAGGGAGAGATGGAGCAAGAGAGAAATTGGAGGGAGGGAGTGAGGAAGAGCAAGGGGAAGAGAGGGGAGGAGTAAGGGAGCCAAGTGAATGCATTCCATACAGTTAGCATCTGGTAGGTGACAGTCCTCCCTCCCTCCTCCCCTTTCCCCTCTTCCTCTTTCTCCCTCCTCCTCTGATTCTTCTTCCCCTTCATTTGTGGTGCTGTTGAGAGGATGCTGATCAACAGAATGTCCTGGTTTCTGTCGTTGAGAGAGAAAGACGAAGAGGTGGCTTATGGTAGACATAACACAGCCTGCTCTAGAGAGGGGGAAGTGAAGCTTGTATTAGAAAGACAAGGAGATGACCAAGGGCTGAAGAAAGCCTCTTTCTCTAAGACAGAGCACTGTGCACTCCAAGGATGGAAGACATGACCTGCACAGCGACAGGACAAGCCTAAGTAATAAAACCAGACAATAGGAGCCTTGAAAGTTCTGTTAAGGACTTGAACCTCATCCTGAGTGCCAGGAAACCACACCCTGTATTTACAAAGGAAGCCTTCAGATAGATTTATGCTTATAAATATTGTTCCAGTGGTTACACAATGGTTACAGAGAATGTTTAAGGACATTCAAGGTGAACTGAACTCACATGGTGATAATGGGTATGGGTAGACATAGGGAGATTCCAGTGGCAGTTTGGATGCAGAAGAGCTGGTGATTAGATGTGGGCAAATAAAGGGAAAGAGGCTCAACATCCATGTTTTCATTAAACAGATTGTAGATATGGGCACCTCATTGAATTGAGGGACACGTCAGAAAAAGCATGCCCACTGTCTACACTACATCTTCTGAAAACTTGTCAATATAAATCTTTTCTCTTTTCAGTAAATGCTTCAGTTATTTGTTATAGCAATAAAATATCTAACACACTTCCTTAATTTAATTTATAGGGACACTTTAGTATTATAATCAGCAAATTTGCTTCCTAGGTTACCTCTATGTTGGATACACATTTTTTTTTCTAATTTTCAGTGTTGTGATGATTATTTTTCTTCATAATCTTTGTCCAACTCTCAGAACTGAAGTTTTTAAATCAGTTGGCATGCATCTTAGCCCACTTCTGCTATGATAGCAGAATACCTCAGGCAAGGTAATTTCTAGAGGCTAGAACTTTTTCTCATAGTTCTAAGAGCAGCACAGAAGTTCAAGATCAAGTTAGCAAGAAGTTCAGTACCTAGAGACCCAGTCTCCACCTCCAAGATGGCTCCTTAGTGCTGCTGCTGCCTCCAGAGGGGAGAAAGGCGGAGGAATCATCTCACAGTAGAAGAGACCTAAACAGGGGCATGCAAACCAGAAAAAAAAAAAAAAAAAAAGCAAATCCCTCCCTTGATAAGGAACCCCTTCCACAAGGTGAAAACTGGGGGTTCCTAGTGAGGATGAAAAGTTCCCACCATTGCATTCCCACCTTTGTAAGCTGTGTGTCTGTAACCCTGCCCCACTTTTATAATGGGGTCTTCAACATTGGTTTATAACATTGATTTACAAAGGGTGTGTGTGTGTGTGTGTGTGTGTGTGTGTGTGTGTGTGTGTGTGTAAAGGGTGAGTGATGGTGCCAGCATGCCACAGTGCACATGTGGAGGTCAGAGCCTCGTGTGTCAGTCCTCACTTTCCACTGTGTTTGAGAGTGGGTCTCTTGTTACTCACAAGCTAGCTGCCCATGAGCCTCCCATCTTGCCAGAGGAACACTGGCATTAGAGATGCCTCTGTATCCGTCCTTATGTGAGTTCTGGGGATCTGAACTTAGGGCCTTAGGCTGGTGCAGCAAGCAATTTACCCACTGAGCCATCTCCACAGCCTTCAAAATGCTTTTAAAGTTAACAATCTGAAAAAAAATATATATATATATATATATAAATGTACATAAATGTATAAATATATGTTATAAATATGCTTGTAATTAGTATTTTAACAATTGATACTTTAACTATAAAATATAAATATACACATATGTAATATGTTATATATACTTATGAGACATATGAATATGTAATATATATTTTACGTGCATAAATATGTCAATCTCTGCTACATAATTCTAATTTGAAGGTCATTCATTCTAAAATATTAACTGATAAATATGATCTTCCAAATTTTTCTTTTGCACACCTGCACAAGTGTATTTGTTTTCTTTAAAAAGTCAATCATACAGTGTATAATGTTAAAATAATGATATATCGTTAACAATATGCACTTAAAAGTTGATATACATACCACTGCTTTTCATGACTACATGATATTCTATTGTTTTTATCATTATTTATTTGTTTTAAATTATCCAAAATTGCACAGCCGCACATGATGATAGTGCACACCTATATTCCCAGCACTTGAGTCAAGAGGATTGTGAGACTGATGCCAGCCCAGAGTTCATAGTTACTGTCTCCAAAATTGTGCATATATTTATGATATACAATATGGTATTTTAAATACATTTGGATTATGTAATGACTGGATCATACTAATTATATGATAACTTGCACACTTACCATTTTTGTGGTGAGGATATTTAAAATATATCTTCTTAACAATTTTCAAGTATGTAAAGCATTGTCTTTTTTATGTCATCACCATATTGTAGAGTAAATTGCTTGAACTTTTCCTTCTTAATGGACACTTTGTATCTTTAAGTCTCTATCACCATACTTTCCCCCTACCCCTAACTGCTGCCTACTCAAGAGACTTCTATAAGGCCCATATTTTTTAGATTCCACATTTAAGTGAAATATTTGTGCCTAGCTTATTTCACTGAACATAATGTCCTCCAGGCTAATCCATGTTTCCAAATGCAGGATTGTCTTTTTCTTTAAGACAAAATAGTATTCCATATGTGCATATATGCACACACACATATATACTTTTTTCATTCATTTACTGGTGCAGGCAAATTGATTCCATAATTTATTCAATTATTTGGCCCATTCATAGCATTTCATTCCATCTCAATTCAGTGCAGAGACTTAACTTTTTGTCTTGTTAGCTGTTACAAGTAGAGTTGAAAGGAACAACCTTGCTCATTCAGCTTTGTCCAAGGCCTCACATTTCCTTGGGATAAAGTCTTCAAAGTAGAACAGTGGATTCTGGGGGTGCCCTGGTCTTTTGATGTGTATCCTGCCAAGAAATCTGAGCCAGATAATGCTTTCCCAGCATGGTCCTCTCCTTGTGATCCCACTAAAACCAAACAACTGGTAGTTTTTAATCATTTCCTGTTGGATAGGCAAACATTGCCAGTGTATGGTTTTAATTGGCATTTCCCTCCTTATCGTAAGTCCAAATAATTCCTTTTTATGTAGAAAAAAAACATTTTTGATGGAATTATTATTTTCTGAGAACAGCTTTACACATATTTAAAATCAACTTCAAAAGAAGAAATTGGAGTGGAGCAGATGCCTAGAGTGTTGTAATTTAAGCAAATTACCCACTTAGCAACAATAACAAGCTGATTTAAAAATTATTGATCAAAATGGTTGCTTACTAAAAAAATCAAGGGCAAAATATAGCTTATTTTAAATAGCTTCTAAGAGTTTCTCTTTTGGGAAAAAATACCAACACTAGATTGAATCTATCCTAAAGAATCCATAGGATATTGACATTAGATTTAGTCCATCAAACAAAGGTGCTGGTTTTAGATGGCTGGGCAGATATCTGCATGGTGCTGCTAAGAATTATGAGCCAGAAAGCTTCGTTTAAAAAAATGCATTGGAGTCCCAGCTCTGGAAAAGCAGGGAGAGGAGCGTCTTGGGCGCTTGCTGGTTGATCTAGATGGTTGGTTAGCTCTGCTTTCAGTGAAATACCCTGTTTCAAAAACAATAAAGATGGAGAAGCAATTGAGAAAGACAACCAGATTAACCTCTACCCTCTATGTGTACATGTTGGAGCACACACACACACACACACACACACACACACACACACACACACAGAGATATGTGAGTCAGACATGGTGGTACATGCCTGTAATCCCAGAAAAATCAGGAAGGTAGGAGGTCGGAGGATTCAGCCTTGAAGGTCAGCCTTAGTTACATAGAAAGACTCCTTACAAACAGATAGAGGCAGAGGAGAGTATGATTAGATTTAGAAAGACTTCATGAAGCTTGACATTAATACATTTTTATATCAATTGAAAACTGTCCTTAGGGTTTAGATGCACTAGGGAAACCAAAGGATCATCTTCCTGACAGTTTTCATTTGGAATTTTGCATTTGAAATTTTCTCTAAAGAAGATTCACCTCTGCCCCATCCCAGGCTCCTTGTATCTTGAAAGCATCACGGGAAGACCCACTGAGTTGGAAAAATTCGCTCCATTCTGCCTGAAGTTTATGGATTTAACTCAGGCTCTTAGCGCCCTGTTACTTCCCACTACAACCCACACTGCCCAGTACTTCTTCTTTAGTTTACCCAATCCAGGGATAATTCAGGCAAATTTAATCAGTGTGTTTTTGTTTATGCTGTAGTCACATCTTGGCTACTTTCCAGCTCTGCTTTGATGTCTAGGGTACTTAAGGGGTCCTTTGAATATGGTGTTCAGTTAAGTAAATAAAAAGTGAAACCACGTGTTTGGGGATTAGGAACTGTGCTCCCCAAAGATTCCAATGTGCCAAGGCTGGAAGGGGGGTCTCCTTTGATCCAAAATAATTAAATTGGGCTAACTGGCTAGGGCTCTTAACAGAGGCTCCCTGACAGAACAAGGTTATTTAACATTTGCTTTCCTTAGATTCAATTTCATTTTCTTTCCTTCCTGTTCCCATTCCTTTACCCATAACTCCATGCTGTCTGGTCACACTGATGTACACTCTGGGTTCCCCAAATATACCATGTGATATCACCCATTCTCGTCTGCCCATGCTGTTCTCTGTGTGAAACAGGAAGCTGATCTGTGGCTGGATATAGCCCACACATGGGCTTCACTTGGATTTCGCTGTGGTTTCCTTTTAAAATTGAGCCAACATTTAAATAAATTCCACGAAATTCTGGAGCTCAGCCTTCATTTGAAAAGTGGACGTGGTAACACCATTTCTGCTTCATTAGGCCCTAGCCAGAAACCATACTGCAGTTTCTAGGATCGTGAGTATTATCTTGGTCTTCACTGAGAAACCCAGTAACTTGTATGTCCTCTTTGGGCAGATTTTGAGATTTCTGCTAGAAATTACAGATGATAAAAGGAGAAACATAATGTAGGCTTTTCCCTCTTGGGAAAATTAATTGGGTAAATGGAGCACAACTACTTGATAAATAAAATAACACTGTAAATACTTAACTACAAGAACTAGGCCAGCATGGTGGTACTGCTGAGAGAGGATCAGCACAAGTCTGAGACAAGACTGGACTACATAGTGAGTTCCAGCCTGTCTGAGGTACAGAGCAAGATGCTACCTCAAAAACAAACAAATGACTAGGGAGATGGCTCTGTGGGGAATGGTGTTTGCTGCTGAGCCTGGTGACCTGAGATTGACCCCTGGGTCCCACATGGTGAAAGGAGAGAACTGACCACTCTAAGTTGCCCTCTGACCTCCATATGCATATTGTGGGACATTCATGCCCACACATATACACACAGGAAAACGCATTTAATTTTTGAAAATATTTAAATATTAAAAATCCCCAAAGAATGTTATAGTGGTGGAAATTTACCAAAATGGTCACGAGCAAAGATAAATATATGAGTGTGGCAAAAAGAGCAATGATAATAATATATGTTAAATGTATATATGCATAGTTTACCAAGCACTGTTCTGTTACATATGTGTTTAAATTCACACAAAAACTCTATCAGAGGCATTCTTATTATCCTCAATAAACAGTCAGGATAGAAGACTTGTGGCTGGTTAAATGAACAAGCTGGGTTATATTCACGGAAGACGTTTATTATGACACAGATGGTTAAATACGAGACAGGCCTGATCCAAGGGATGCCACCTGTCGGGCTGGGGATATAGCTTTACGGTAGAACACGTGGCAGGCACATACGAGGCCCTGGGCTCTACCCTTAGTTCTGCAAAAGTAAAAATGGAAGTGTACTGCCCGTTACCATCATTCAAAACAACTTTACTCCTGGGATGGTGATTGGTTCAGAACTGAGGTAGCCAGGGGCTTACAGGGAGGAGACCCAAGCCTGAGTTATCAAATTATAGGATTCTGGTTGTGCCACATAGGGACATTTGTATTAACATGTGTTGATACACAGGGAGCCTGTGAATCACCTGAAGATCTTGTCAAGCTCTAGTTTCTGATTCAGTAAGTCTGGGTTGGGCTCCAAATTCTGCATTTCAATAACACCACAGGTAATCTGTTGCTGTCACTGCCGGTATGTTTGGGTCAAAAAACTCCCCAAAGTAGAATCAGTATGGTACTTTAGCATCCTCTGCTAGGGTGTAGATCTTTTCTGCTTCTGCGTTAGCCACCCACCAGCAGTGGTGAGGGCTTTTGCAATTCATCTTCTTACTCTCCTTCAGTAGGGTCTGTACTTGTATTCCAAGGCTTCACAGGTAACAGAAGCTCTTTTTTTCTGATTGATTTGTTTGTTTGTTTGTTTGTTTTCTGCTTTTGACTCATGGGAGGGCTCTCTCGAGTCCTCCAAGAATACTGCTAAGTTGTCAGGACAATTGAAAGCCAATTTTAAACACAGAAATCACTGAAATTATATAAACTTACAATTGAACACATTTTATGAAAATGTAGCACTTGAAACTCACCACTTCATAGTTAGTTCACTATTTTTCTTGTGCGTGTGCTCTGAAGTTACAGATTTCCATGGATTGTTATGGTGGAAATAAAATAGCATACTATGGCTTGTCTCTTCTAATCTCTGTATCCAGTGAGGTGAAGTGGCAACATGAAGATTCTCATGATGGGGAGACTTACACTGTCATACATGCTATAAAGCAGGGCTTTGATGTTTTGCCCACGAACGAGCCCATTGTTAAACATTCACGAGTATACCATTAGATGATATTATTCTTGGCCTCAGGGAAACTTCTAATTGAGCTCAATTAGAATTAGGCATGATACTATATTTTCTTTCTCTGAGTCATGTGATCCAACTCTGGCCAATGTGATATGAAAGTGACAGCTAGGAAGTTTTTTGGGAAAGTTTTTTTGTTTTGGTTTGGTTTGGTTTTTGCTTCTAAAAGGAAGGCCTAGCATGGAGATGGCTATCTGTTTCTGGCCATCTGGTATCTGGCTCTGACACAGCTAAACTCAGCAGCCATCATATGGTTCAATGTCAAGGCAGAATAAACATGCATTTTGTTGGTTGTTTTTGTTTTTCTTTATAGGCCTCATGTTCAGTGAAAAAATAATTTCACATGCATCTTTCATATTTTCTTCTCCAGTGGGGATCCTGATAAGTGCGACATCTGGGGAAATACTCCTCTACATTATGCAGCCTCCAATGGCCACACCCACTGCATCTCATTCCTGGTCAACTTTGGTGCCAACATCTTTGCCCTAGATAATGACTTGAAGTCTCCACTGGACGCTGCTGCCAGCAGGGAGCAAAAAGAATGTGTTGCTCTCCTGGATAAGGCTGCCACCATACAGAACACCACGAACCCCAAGAAGGTCAGCCGACTGAAGGAGCAGGCTCTGAGGAATGCCAGGAGGCAGATGAAAGAATGCGAGCGTCTTCAGGAGAAGCACCAAAACAAGATGGCCCGCACCTACAGCAAGGAGGACTCGGGGACTCTTCCTTCTTCCCGCGGCACCTTCCCCAGCTCGTCGCTTTCCAAGGCTTCTGCTGGTGGATTTGGGTCACTGTCTAAAGGCATCAAAGATACCTTTAAGCTAAAATTTAAGAAGAACAAAGATACCGCAGAGCAGGTGGAGAAGGAGGGCAGGAACGGGCAGAGGCATGTAATGGAAGTGTTCAGAGAGGAAGAAGAAGACTCATTTACAGAGGACGTCAGAGAGAAGCTCCAGTTGTCAGCAGAGAAAGCCAGGGACGCACAACACGAGTCTATTCTCAAACGTCCGGGGCTAGGGAGTATTGTTTTTAGAAGGAACAGAGCACTGGACCTTGAGGACATCTCCAACAGCAAGAGGGAGTCGGGCTTTAAAATACCCAGTGAGTTGTTCCAAAGACAAGGAGCGGCTGATGAAGAGGAAGATGAAGAGGGAGAGGCAAACAGTATTGCAGGTGACCTTCCTTGGGACCAAGAAGTAGAATGGGAGGAAGATGTGGTGGACGCCACCCCGCTGGAGGTGTTCTTGCAGTCTCAGCAACTAGAGGAATTCCTTCCCATGTTCATCAGAGAACAGATGGACCTAGAAGCTTTGCTGCTTTGCTCTGATGAGGACCTTCAGAATATCCACATGCAGCTGGGCCCCAGAAAGAAAGTCCTGAATGCCATAGACAAGAGGAAGCAGGCACTTCGGCAGCCTGGGCAGCTGGGGGACACCAGCCTCTGATGGAGGCCACTGGTTAGCAGGGTGACCTGAGCATGTGGTCATGCTGAGTTCTCTTGGGAGCACCATGGAAGCAGCCTGGACCTGATCTTTGTCCAGTGAAAGACCTCTGGGTATAGGTGTTAAGGTATGAGAGAGGACCCCCAAAAACAGAGGCCCAGACTCTGGGAGATAGTCTGTATTCAGGTAAACCATCAGTTAGAAAATAAAAGCCAGGAGACCTTGGAACAAGAAAACTGTGTTTCTTTTCACGAGTTTCCACGAGTAGACCAAAGGTCTGTGTAGACCAAAGGCTCTCAGTGGTCTAAAGTGCAAAGCCCAACTTAAATGGATCTAATCTTTTAACAGATGTTTACAGGCAGCAGGGTTGGGTTTATAGCATTCCTGTCTAAGAATCAGGGGAGTGCAGCAGGTGGGGGATAGCAGAAAGAAAATGTGGGGTGCCTATTGTGGAATGAATTTCTAAAGTTCGTGTCTAGAAGCCCTATCCCCTGAGTGTTTTTGGAACTAGTACTTTAAAGAGGAGGTTAAGGTTATTTGAGGTTATAAGGGTGGGCTCTTAATTCCATGTGACTTAAATGAGGAAGATAATCAAGGGTGTGCTTACATAGGAAGAAAAGAGAACAACAGGAAGGCAGCTGTCAATCAGCCAATGAGAGCACCCCCAGCCCCCACCTCGCAGGAAAATCAAACTTGATAAGAGTTTGGACTTCCAGCCTCCCGAGATGCGGAAAACCAGTTTCTACTGTTTGAGCTACTCTGCCTGCAGGGTTTTGTTCTGGCAGCCTAGGCTGATAAGTGTAAACAAGAGGGTAGTAAAGGGAGAGAGAGCAAGAGGGATTCAGGAAAATAATGCCTGTCCCATTTCACAGTCTAAGGGTCAAGTGCCTTCTGAGATTTAAAAAGGGAGAGGAAAAAGTACAGCTTTCAGGAAGATTGATGACGTAAGTTAACTTTACATATCCATGCTTGCCATCCATGCCTTCACTTCGTTAGTGTGTATCAGTGGTGCTGCTCCCTAGGTCAGTGCATGTTATAGCGTAGATCTTAGATGTAGCCCAAAGACTCAGATGGGAATGGCTTTGTCATCTGCCTGTGGAGCCATCAGGAAGAGGTAGACATCCATCCCCCAAGCAGAGCATAGTAGAAGGAAGTTAGGTCATTGAGGCACACCCTTGAAGTGGGTATTGAGATTCAAATACTCCCTTTCTTTCCTTTCCAGCCACCCTAAGTTTCCCCTGCCACATGCTTCTAATGGATCACCTTGCCACAGGTTTCCAAGCAAAGCCTCTGAAGTGATAAATTAAAACAAACCGTTCTTTCTTAATCATGAACAAATGTCTATTCCCCTCGGGAGAGGGCACCAATGACAGACCAAAGAAACAATTCTACCCTGAGCGATGACTCACATCCTGGGAGCTCCCTGCCTTAAGTTCAGGCAGCTCCACCAAGAAGAACCTTTTCTCCAGAGCAACTGCTTTTACAAGCTTGGGAGGGGTCTTGTGAATCTTATAATTTTCATAAGCTTCCTGAGCCTGGCAAGTTCTCTATAGCTTCTTGAATCTTCTGAGACTCTCTCCTCCCTCCAACAGGAAATGTTTCAATTCAGAGGAAGCAGCTACATGATCGTTACATAATCTCTATATTTTACACAATGTATAAATTTGTGTGTAATAGTTACACACACGTATATTCCATTTTACTCTATTGTTCCTCACTCTTCATTCTATACCTCTTTAAACTTCTCTCTCTCTCTCATACACACACACACATTTAGATTGTGCATATGAGAAGAAACTATGGGATACTAGTCTTTCTGAGTGAGGCTTAATTTGCTTAACAATCCTTGATTCCTGAAAATATATTAATTTCATTCTTTACAGTTGAATAAGATTCCATTGTGTAATGCACTGCATTTTCTTTTTCCATTCATCTGTTAATGGACATCTTAGCTGGTCCAATTTCCTGGCTATTGTGAACAGTACAGCAATACTGTGGATGTGCAGGTCTGTGGGATATGTTGACTGGGATAGCTGGGTCACATGAGAGCTCTGTTTTCAGTTTTTGGAGATGCTGCCACCCTGGTTTCCATAGTTCACTTCCTACCAGCAATGCATACAGATCCTCACTCCAAAATCTTGCATTTTTTTAAAATGCTGACAATTGTTAAAAGGCAATCTCAAATTGAAACCACTCCTAACCCATAGCTAAGTTTTATCGGAATTCTATAGCCAGACTCCCACCAGGTAGAATTTACCATTGACTGTATGTGTAATATTAGAATAGCTTTTTTGGCCAGCTGATTTCCCATTCACATCTGAGTTACTTCAGGAGGTTCCATGCATGGTACAGATGCTCAAAGGTGATGAACTCACTCATCCCTTCCGTGAGTGGATTCAGGAAGCATATGTGTTATTGGGTATGTTACATTAGGGGGTGGTTGTTTACAAATACTGTGTTTGGTTATGGACTAACACTGTACTTGTCTTCAACAATGGGCACAAGAGCAGTGTCACAGGAAGGAATTCTGAGCCTGCCTCTGTCTCATATCATCTTTGTAGATGCCTGGATCCCCTCTTGTTCCCTAGAAACCACCCGAGACACTGTCTCCATATCCTATCACAACTTACATAGTAAGGAGAGTTCATTGGTCATATTGGGGAAATGAACCTAAATAGGAGACTCCTGATACTTTTCTTTTTTTAATCTATTGGTCATGAGACATGTTCATGTTCTCTTTATGGAGCCACTGGCCTCTCAGTTATAAGGAACCAATGGATTGTTTTTACCACTGATCACTAGATTCAAGTGAATCACATGATGTTGTGGTTTCTGCTACCTTTGACCAAAGGAGCCTCCTTATTTGTGTTTCTTTAAACATTTAAAATAGATACATAAAGCTATGTAACATGTGATTGGATGTATGTGACATTTCTTGAAGAGGCAAATCAGTAGTAGCATAAACCAGAGACTGGGAAGAAGCAGACAATGATTCTGTGAGAACCAGGTTTCTTCAGGGGATGGGATCATTCTGGACTTGGTTGTGCAAACCTCACCCAAACCCATTGAATAATACCCCTTAAAGTCATAAGCTATACTAGGGATATAGTTTAGTGGAAATGTGTTTGCCTAGCATGTGTGAGTCTCTGGGTCTGATTCCTAGCATGGTAACGCGCACGCACACACACACACACACACACACACACACACACACACACACACACACACGTTTTATGGTAAGTTCTACTCAATTAAAATGAAGAAAATATTATTCTACCTCCTCTAAGGACTGAGTGAGCATTTGACCCCTTCATTTCTTTTCACAGGACATTATCAAAGGACACAACTGAAGAAATGGAAATGCTTTATTTCAGAGACATACAAAGCTAGTGAGATCAAGAGTAGGCAATGATGACATCACCTTGTAACAGAAGAAATAGTTACCTGGTTTAACTACCCAACTACAAACACGAGTAGGGATGTCAGCACTTCAAGATGAAAATCACTGCAGTTCACGGGGACTAGGATCCCTCATTTGACCCAGACATTGTGAGACAGCCTTTGAGCTGTAACGGGGTTCAGTGCACAGCTCCTTCCTCTCACTTGCCAGACGACCAGGAGTCATACACTAGTTTGGCTGCCACCAAGTCTTCCACTGCCATCCCTGTAATGCACAGAAATTTGATTCACTTCTTCCAGAACAACTTGACCCCAAAGAACCCTGGCTGTCTTCTGATACTCTGTGTGGGGATACTGCTAAAGCCCATATGGATAATAGCAACTGCTACCCAAAGGTCCACTCAGACTCAGTATACAAAGGGCTGGTCAAAAAAAGAAATATGATACTAAGCAAGAAATACCCACATTTTATAATACCTCCAAGGTCTAGTTCAGAGGTCAGCAATGTTTCAGTAGAGGCTCAGTGAATAGTATAATCTCTGTAAGTCAATATGGTCTCTGTTTGGTTCAGTTCTGCCCTCATAGTGGGAAAGTACCCATAGGTCGCAGGTAAGCAAATGAGTCTGTCTGTGTTTTGATAAGATTTTATTTATGGACACTACAACTTGAATTCCCCCCCACAACACACTCCATCCCCTTCCCCTGTCTGTGTAGTTGATGGCCGTAGGCTATGTTAGCTATCTTCTTCAACTAAATTGTTCTTCATCTTACTTGTCTTTCATCTTGTTCTGAGACAGGATCACTGATTCAGCTAGACTAGCTGGACAGTGAACCCCAGGGGGATTTTCCTGTTTCTGCCTCCACAACACCAGAATTACCAGCTCAACCATGTGCTGCCACATCTGGCATTTTACATGGGTAAACTCAGCCTATCCTGCTTGTCTGACAATCATTTTCCTGACTAAGTCACCTCGTCTCTCCAATCTCTCCCATCATTCTTATGTGTCTTGAAAGCTATCCTTTCTTTACCTTATCCCAATCATTTAACAATGTAGACACTATTTGTAGCTCATGGCTCATACAACTACAGGTAGCTGATCAAATCCTCTCTCCTTTTCCTTGCCTTCCCATCCCCCAACACTTTTCCCTCCAAACTTCCTGCATTATTTTTTTTTGAAAACTAAGCACCTTTAGTGCTACTTGTATGTACATGGCAGTCTCTCAAGGGCCACAACTGTGACAAAAACTGACTCTTCAACACCCAGTCTGCCATCAGTTGCCAATAGCTTCTAATCTAGGGGTGAGACTTAATGAGCTCTATTCCCCATCGATGCTTTTGGTTGGCTTGATCTTGTAGGTCTTGTGCAAGGGTCAGAGCACTGTGAGCTCAGGTGTGCAACAGTCCTGTCATGTCTAACAAATACTGTTTCACTGTAGTGGCTTCACTACTGGTCAACATTCATCTCTCTCTCTCTCTCTCTCTCTCTCTCTCTCTCTCTCTCTCTCTGTGTGTGTGTGTGTGTGTGTGTGTGTGTGTGTGTGTGTGTGTGTGTTGAGAGAGGGTCTCTTTATATAGTGCTGGATGTACTAGAACTTGCTATGTAGATCAGACTAGTCTTGAACTCACAGAGATCTGCCTCCCTAGTGCTGAGATTAAAGGTGTGCGCCACCATGCCCAGCCATCCAGAGTACTCTTAAAACTGTAACAAACATTAAAGGTTCTGCTGCTCAGTATGAAGAAGTATGGAAGGTGAGGAGCCCTGGTAATATCCCTTTACTAACCATTTATAATTTACAAATTTTCCCATAGACATGGGTTTCTTTAAACACGGCAGAATGAGAGAGTTAATCCAAAGGCAGACTTTCCCCTGTGAGCCCATCCTCTGTTGAGTTCCCACCCATACTTCTCCATGTAGTTTGGAACTCCTCATGATTGCCTGCCATTAGCATCAGTGGGAGGGGAGGGGAAGGGAGAGGGGAATGAAAAGCTGGATACTTCTGTCTCAATCTCCTTAAGGTCAGGTGCCTCTGTCACTTCCCTCTAGCTGTTAACAATTTTGTTCCCTGCTCTCTTCCTCTGAGGAATATCAACTTCTGGATCCATTTATGTCTAACCTGAGTGATTTAGTACACTGGCTGTGTGCACGTTTTTCCTTGTATAGCTCACTGATACCACAAGAACTCAAGGTAACAGGTGGTGAATAAACTATGGCTCTGAGACATCTGATCACTTGCCTAAGGTCACATATCCAGTGCATGCTATAGAAGGAATCTAATCCAGGACTGCCCAACTCCAGAGTTCACAGGCTTACCTACTCCACCCAAACATATAAATGATTGATCCAAATGATGGGCTCTGCGATGGTTTCCCAAGCATTCATACCCAGAGCCTGGTGACCCATTTGTTTCTCCTTTCACCTGCCTTGTGCTCTGGTTGTATTTGTGCCCAGGGAGCAATCTGTGGGTCTTACCCAAGGATTTGAACACCGTGGTCTTCTCACAGTGTGCAGGCTTCACTCCTGATATCACTTCTCCAAGCTCAGCGAAGATGTCAGCCTGTGAAACAAATGCATGCTAACTAGGGCTGAAGCCACCATCCCAGGCCAGCACAGGCCTTCCTGAATGGGAGAGAATAAAAGTAATTTTTGAAAAGGCCATCTGTGAACTGGATGGTGTTAGGAAGCATCTGCCCACTGGTATCCTTTTGGGGAAGCACTTATGTTTTTGATTCCATGGACACAGAGATCATTGTGTTTGGGGGCTGCCTGCCAAGACTCCGTCTGTGAAGAAGTTGGTGCGCTATTATCTGACCATGTACTTTGGCAGCCTCTTCTTGCTTCCATATCCCGATTATAAGTGGTCATAGGCAGCCAGGGGTTGCACAGTCTTACTGTGCTGTCAAACTGAAAGGTTTCCAGGCTGCAACAGACTTCCCATCCCAATGCCTGATCGCACAACAAACTGGAATAAAAAAAAACAAAAACAAAAACAAAAACAAAACCTCTCCCTCCAAGCAGAAGGACAAGAAGACACATGTCATAGCCATATGGCTATGTTTTTCTAGAATGGGATTAAAAAGTGCTGCAAGATGTTTAGAAATGTCTTCCTCGCCAGAAGGTAAGATGACCAAGGTCCAGAGGGGAAAGTACTGAAACCCTGGGAACCAGGCCAGGGCCAGTCCATGTTCTGCCCATGAGTGGCTCACCCCTGACAACAGAACGTCCCCTGACTCCTTCAGGGCAGCCTCCCGGGAGTCCACATACAGCACCGCTTGCTTCATGAGCTCGTCATCCAGTTCTCGCCAGTCAGGTCTGCTGGCTCCAACAGCTACAAGATAGCAAAACAGACTCTGAGCCCAGGAAAATCCTAGGACACATTAACAGAAAGAGTTGAGCGGGGGACCAGTTGGGATATTTAGACCAGAATTCCTTCTCATCTCTTAGACCAAGCTCTTCCCAATCAGCAAGATAGAAGACTTGTTAAAAGGAACACCTACAATTTTTCCTTATTGTTTTAAAAATTGTGTGTGTGTGTGTGTGTGTGTGTGTGTGTGTGTGTGTGTGTGTGTGTGCAGATGCATGAGCATATATCTACAGGTGCATCTGAAGGTCAGAGATTGAGGGTGTTGGTCTTTAAGATGACTGTCTATCTTGTTTTGTGAGACAGAGCCCCTCACTGGGACACAAAGCTTGCTGTCAGGCCAAGCTGACTGGCTAGTGAGCCCCAGTGGAGATTTTTCCATCTCTACTTTCCCAGCACTGAGATTACAAGTGCACACTTCCATGCCTGGGGATTAAGCTCAGGCTCTGATGCTCACAGTGATCCCTTTATGAACTGAGCCATCTCCAAAGCTCTCCTTTTCTATCTCATACCCTACTTTATTCCTGCAAGATTTTAAGGTCACTTAGCAGCACTCATTGTGTTTTTTAAAAAAGATTTACTTTCATTATTTTAAATGTGTGTGTGTGTGTGTGTGTGTGTGTGTGT
The DNA here is from genome assembly GCF_903995425.1 of Onychomys torridus. Lineage (NCBI taxonomy): Eukaryota > Metazoa > Chordata > Mammalia > Rodentia > Cricetidae > Onychomys > Onychomys torridus. The sequence continues at coordinate 98,272,912 of NC_050443.1, forward strand.
GTGTGTGTGTGTGTTTGCCTGTCTGTCTGGTGTGGGTATGTGCATGTGAGTGCAGGTGCCTGAGTAGGTCAGAGATCAGATGCTCTTTAGAACTCAGATCCTCTGCAAGAGCAGTACACACTCCTAACTGCTGAGCTATCTCTCCAGCACAGCACTCATTTATAAGGCAAATGCTGTCCATGTTATATTTTCCATATGTGCTATTTATGGACCTCACATAGTCTTCAGTGTCTGATTCCATTCATAGATGCACACATTGAAGCTATGAAGAGTGAAGGGGCCTGCTACCCAAGTCATCAGTGAATCTGGGTCAGAGAGAGCCCCAGGCTTTCACTCAAGGGTCTCCTCTTCCCAGGAGTGACAGCTAATTGCAGAAGCCACACAACCGAGACCCACTGCTCCTTATCTTCAGTTGGTTTGCTCCTCGTTGTTCCTGTTCCTCACCTGAAACTGTTCTTTTCTGTAGTCATGACAAAGAGCCCAGTGTTAAGGCCACAAAGAAAAAGAAGCCATAAGAAAAAGACATTTGGGAGGGCTGTAACTGTAGCTCTGGCACAGCATCTGGCCCGCATGTGTGAGCCCTTAAGATCAATTCCCAGTACTGGCAGAAGGGGGAGAAGAGAAAACACCTGGACTTGAGATGGTCTTGACAAAAAGAAGACTGATGATGGGGAATGAGCCTGTGAGTAAAGCACATAGCATGCAAATGTGACCACCTGAATTGAACGCTCCACAATCTGCAGGAAGTGGAAAGCAAGAGTGCACATCTGCGAGCCAGTGGGAGGCAGAAACAGGAGAGTCCCTGGAACCTCTGAGGCCTGTTAGCTTGGTGAACAGCAAGAGATGCTGTCTCAAACAAAGTGGGAGCCAAGAACTGATAGTAGCTGAGTTTGTCCTCTGACTTCCATGTGTGTGTGTGTGGGGGGGGGGGGGTCATGCATGTGTGCACACATGTTTTTTAAAAGAATAAGAACCAGAAGAGGAGGATAAGGGGGATGAAAAGGAGGAGTTAGGAGAAGGAAGAAAAAAAACAAACTAAACACCCCACAAAACACAAATGGGCTATTAGGCCTTGATCATTGACCTTGTCCTTCTGCAGACAGGAGCAGTGAATCCATTGTATCATGTCTCCTGTTACAAGGACATAGGATAATGCACAGGCTGTAACCAAATGCCTGCTGAGCTAGGAAGAAATAAATAGGAACAAAGCCAACAGAGGGACTGGAAATATTGTAGTCCTGGTCACACAGAAGAGAGCACGTATTTCTCCAGGGGACAGTCATATCCAGCTCCAGCTAATGGCTATTATGTATGAGTGCATATCCTCTGTTACCAGACTGCCCTCTATCCCCACTCTTTATGAAGAGGAACAGGAAATCTATTTGCATATGCTATTTCTCATTACTCTGGCATCCAAACCAAGCAGCCTGCTGGCTGGAGCCAGCGCCAGGGTAGCTAGGTAGTCTTTGAAATATTATAAAATTTTATCCAAATACAAGGCAGCATTTATGTGCCTCCTTAGAGTGCTATCCATGTCCTTTGTTCTCTTTCCTGTCATTATGAGCTCTGATTTCCAGAGAGCAGTGTAACAATGCTCATCTTGAAGGCTGTTGGTGGGGGACTCTACAGAACAAAAGTACTCACTAAAGAAGCTTGTAAATAAATCATAAGGTGGTGGGAAAAGCTCCCAGTTTCTGGGGCTGCCCCCTTCCCTGCTTGTTACAGACAGCCCCTGCGTCCAGCAGGATGAATTCTCCAAGGGCTGTGTGAGGCCACTAAGGCAGATGCAAATGGACCAAACAGCAAATCAGCAGTCTGACCCAGATCAGAACTTGGCCTTGCTTCAGCGGGGCTAGAAAGAGTGAAGATCTTAGAAGACTTGCTGATAAAATGAATGGGATGTGGGTCTAGGAGTAAAGAAGTGTGATGTGTGGGGGAGGTTAGAGCCAGGTCTGCCCTTTAGCAGGGCTATAAACAACTAAAATATGTCGTTGGTGTTTCACTGTCTTCACTGGGACACACTTTAATAAAGCATATTTGAGGATCTGTGAACACACAAAGAAACTTTGTCCCTAGGTCAAGGGAACACAAAAAGAAGTATCTTGACTCCATATCAGGCTGTCCCCTTCTAGAAATATATAGATATTGAAATAGATATGTAGATAGATGGATAGGTAGATGACATTTATGTATACATGTATATAGCTAGATGATATATATGTAGATAGATAAATAGATGACATATATGTATACATGTATATAGCTAGATGATATATATGTAGATAGATAGATAGATAGATAGATAGATAGATAGATAGACAGACAGACAATGAATTTAAAGAACTCATTGTAGCTGGCTTTGAGGTTGGTGGAAGGTGCTTAGGAACTAAAAGTAACCTCCAGAAACAGGTCCTCTGTCTATAGCATATGGGGCTGGACCCTGCTACCACAAGAGCCTGGAAGAGGACCTTTGATACTAGATGAGGTTATAGCCCAGTGAACACAGATTTCATTCTTGCAAGACTTTAAGCAGAGGACCAGCCTAACCTTGAATGGATTACCACTGGTTGTGTTAAGTTTAAAAACAAAATAAAAACCAAGTCAGTCAGATGCAGCTTCAGTTCTGCCCTTGGGAACACATTTCACCAAGAGCTGTCCCTCTGGATTCCTCAAGTTCTTCCAAACAGTTTTGATTCCAAGAAGCACACCTCGATCCACCTTTTACCTGCCAACTAAGCCCCCTCTTAGCTTCTTCCTGGACTTGTATCATGGCATCAGTTCCCTGCAGACTGAGACCTTGACTTCACTTCGTTCTAGTCCTCAAATTGCTGTGTTCACTCCACCTCAGAGACCTTGCTTGTCATCTTCTGTCTGCCTGGAGCATCCTCTCTTCAGTCCTTGACATGACTTGCTCTTCCTTATCATTTGGGTCACAGCCCCAAGTCACCTCCCCAGGCAGCTTTTCTGGTAAATGGATCAAAAGCATCTACCTCAACTTCCCCCTTCTGCTTCCACTGTGAGGCTCTTACAGTGTCCCGTTTGTTACACAGCCTCCTCACAAGCAGACTAAAGCCAAGAGGAAAGCCATGACCTCAGATGCTCCATTCACTGTGGCATCCCCCCAGCAGCTAGAACAATGGCTGTCACATGGAGTAGAGCCACTAAACATTTATGAATGAACACACAATCTCTTGACTTGACTCCTGCCTGCTCATCTGCCTATGTGTGCAGAGCGCTCAGCTTCTGAGATGACACCTTGTCATTACATGATAGAGCACTGCTACTATCCTCAATCCTTGGCTGGCTGGCTGCCTGGCAATTGAAGCCAGACTTCTTATTGGAAGATAATATTGAGTACTGTTCAAGAGCCCAGAGCCAGCTCTGAGGACAGACTAACCTCAGTTCAAACCCAACTTTGTCCCCAAGAATCTCTGACTCTTGAAAATTACTGAATGTCTCCCTGCCTTGGTTTACTCACCTATAAACTAGGAGTTATAATAATCATTGTCTCTTATCTTAAAAGGTTGCTGTAAGGATTATGTGACTATAAATATAACATATATACATTGTAAACATGTAACATATATATTATATACACATGCAATATTTATATATCACAATTGAGAGGGTTGGGGAGATAGATCAAACAGTAAAGTACTTGCTGTGGAATTATATACCCAGCATCCATGTAAAAACTGTGGTTATGGTTATTCATATCTGTGACACTGTGGGGTGGGTGGGCACTAGACAGAAATAGGTGGTCCCTGCAGTTCTCTAGCCAGCCAGTCTAGCTAATTAGTGAGTATTGGATGCTGTGAGAAACATGTCTCAAAAATAAGATGGAGAGTAACTGTAGAACATCCAACATCAACACACACACACATACATACACTACAAACACTTAAGGGTTCACATGCAGATGCACGCACACACGACAGAATTCAGGACAGCTATAATCTAAACACTCAAGAGACTGAGGCAGGAGGATAGCAAGTTTAAAGCTAGTCAAGATGTATAATGAGAACCTGACTCAGAGAAAAACTAAAAGATTTGAGCATTCTGTATGATGGAGAAAGCACTTTTACAAACGGAGCCTGGGTCCAGTTTTCGAACATGAAGCCTTTCTACTTACCATTGATGTGAGCCCCCGGCTTCACCCATTCACCAAATAAAATGGGCTCTGTTGCCATGGTGACTGTGATGATGACATCAGCACCTGTCACAGCTTCCTGCACCGATGAACAGACATGGACATCTCCTTGCACTGTGCTTGCAAACTTCTCTGCGTTTTCCCTAGTGCGGTTCCATATTCTCACCTTAGAGTGGATAACAAAAGGGACACACTGATGCACTTCTTCACTTTGTATGCCACACCAACCCACACTGCTCTGAGGGGGTGACAAAGGTGTCTTTAAAGAACGGACATTTGATCAAGAACACAGCATTAATCTGAATGGATATCTGCCCAGACAAATAAAAATGGCCTCTCCTTTAAAGAAAGTGGATACTTCCCAGGCTTAGGCCAGGACACTGCCTTGATGGCTTAATGATTACAGAGAAGGGTCTGGAGCCATGCAGGCTTGGCACCAACTCTTCCTTTGTGTTATACTATCCCTGCGTTGATTCCCCTATTTAGCCTCAGTTTCCACATCTGTGAAATGGAAATGATAACTGGGCAAAGACAAAGAACTTAGTCTATGTTTGAAGCCCTGCATTGGAGTTTCAGCAGATACAAGACTCATGAAAAGAGTCCTGTCATGGAGGAGCTTGATCAATGAAGTATAGGGAAGGATCAAAAAGCAAACATATTTTAGGTGAATGGGATAGCTAATAAAAAGACCAATTATGAAAGCCACAGACTCCTGGCAGGTGCTGGGCTGGAGGTAGATGGATGCTGGCAGCATCAAGAGCAGCACTCTTGTGAGTTTACTAACGAATTTCAGTGTCTGGGTCAGAGGCTGCTAGTCTTCAACTGAAAATAAGGCCCAAAGAAATCAGGAAATATGGGAAACAGAAAAATTAACATTGCATCTAAGCTCACCAAGTAGGGTGAATGAGTCAACACACCCAGTAATAAGTCACTGCTATGTCATCTTTTCTGATAGAAAACTGTGCAAAAATGATGCAAAATTTAGATAATCAGCAACAGTGATATTGGAACCATTGACGAAAACGTGGGATACACACTATGTAACAAGGTGAAAGCTGCTGTAAGATGCACATGAGAGGAGCCTGCAAACTACTTGCCAGTTTTTGCAAACAGGTAAATGGTTCTTTTTTGCTTCTTCTTCACAATCTATATTTCTCGAGACAGCAGGATTATTTTTATCATAAAAATGCACACTTTGCATCACTTCACCGCTCTCATAGGCATACATTAAAATGAAAAAAAATCATCAAACATTGCCAGCAGGTGGGAGGTGGCAAGATCCGCTGACAGCAGCAGAAGGAAGCTGTGTCCTCTGCTCATCAGGCCTTGATCTGATTCTGGATCCACAGCCCTAAATTCTGAAAGCCTCTCAGAGACTTTTAGGAGATGCATGGGGAGGGGCTGGAAGTGCCGCTGATACCCAAGGAGTGTCACAGAATCACTTGGGTGGCTGGTGGCATCCCAGGTGTGTGTCCTGTGAGCCATGAGTCTGAAAAGAGGTGGTCAGGCATCCCAGTTCTCACCTCCATGGGGAAGTCATAAAGGCAAAGGTGATCTACACTGGACTCACCCTGCTGTTTGCCTGTGTTGGGTAGTACCCAGAGATCCCTGGCCCATCTCTTCCCTCCCCAGATCCCACCCTCACTCACCTCCTTGAAGGAGAACTGTTCTGTGAAGATCTCATAATGACTGTATGCCTGGACTCCAGCCCCAAGGATGCACAGCACGTCACTGTTTGGGGGTTTCAAAAACTGAGAGAGGACAGGGTGGCAAAGGTCAGCAGGTGAAAACAAAACAGCCGAACATCAGGTGGCCAGGAAGCTTCAGCTACCCTCAAGAGCTGGTGGGCACCATAGAGATGCCACTTCCTTCCCATTTGCCCTCTGCAGAGGAAGGAGCCATCACTGAGGACCTACTGTGTGCCAGTTCTCAACTCTCATGATCTCATTTGGTCTGAGCAAGGACTCTATGAGATAGACACTCTGTGTGTGTGTGTGTGTGTGTGTGTGTGTGTGTGTGTGTGTGTGTGTGTGTACACATGTGTGCACATGCTTGTGGAGAACAGGTTAACCTTAGGTGTCATTACTCAGGAGCCATCCACCTTCTAAATAATCTAAACACCTGAGTTGCCATGCCAACCCTCCCTTGGGCCATGGCACTTCTGTTATACCTAGGAAAACCAGTATTCTAAGCCCTTGTCCTTCTTAATGACAAAAACAAAAACAAAACCATATTGCAATCATTCCCACAGAATCCCATTTTCCTCCACTTACTCTTTTGAGATATGGTCTCATTATGTAGTCCAGGCTGTCCTATAACTCATGGTGATCCTCCTGCCTCATCTCCAACTGCTGGGATTGTAGTTGTGCACCATTATCCCAGATGAATACCCTCTTCTAAAGTTCCTTTCCTTAACTATATCCTCTACAAACCCTCTGTCTTCTCACGGGGTGCCTGCATACTGCTGAGGGCATCACCAGCGCCACTTGCTTGGCCTTCTGCTAGTGTGGTCCTCCAGAGCTTCACTTGCTGATTCCAGTCCTCTCTGAAATGTCACCCCATCAAAGAGGTCACTTCTGAAAATGTCTTCTCTCTAGTCAGAAACAGCGATGTGTACCTGTAGACTTAGCTATGTGGGAGACTGCGGCAAGTGAGCCATCTGAAGCTAAATACTCAAGTCTAGCCTGGGCAACGTAGTGAGACCCCATTTCAAAAAATAAAAAGTCACTTCCATGCCAATATTTTAAATTTTGTTTCATTTCATTTTTCTAACATACAATGTGTGGGCTTTGAAGGGTATAATTTTTTTCAACAAACTACCAATTATTTACTAATTAATAAAAAATTATGAATAGTTAAACATGTAGTAACATTTATTAGTAATTAGTATATAATACATTAAAGAGCCATTTAATTTTTTAAAAAGTCAAATCACTTTCCACTTTACTTTTGGAGATAGGAAGATAGAGAATTGTGCATTGGAGGTATTTGTAATTATGTGGCACACAATCATAACTTTGTAAATTACTGTGCTCTCTTAATAACTCATATCTGGTATGCAGAGTTCCAGCTGTGAACAGAGGCAGCAGTATGTTCTGCACTCCTCCCCTCTCCAGATCTAACCTGGCTAGCACAGTGCAGCCACTGGTCTTACCTTCGTGGCGATGGCAGACACGGCTGCTGTTCTCTTTGCAGTTATGACATTTCCATCCATGACCTTGGAGGAAGGAAAGACAGTGAGGAAGGTGCCCTCCTAGGACTGCAACCCAGAGGAGCAGCTCCGGGCAGCTCTGTAGAGCTACAGTGAATATGAGACTTGGGGTCAGCTCAGATATGATTCCTCCACTTAGGAGCCCTGCAGCTTTGAACACTAATCTCTATGCATTGGACTCTTCACCTGCAAAAACAAAGAGGATGCCAACAGGGCAGAGGGTACTGAGAGCAAGCGCTAAACACATCTGCATACAGGGAAGCCACTGTGTACAGGAAGCACTGGAGCATCACCCCTCTTGTGTTCTTGCCCTGGGGTTCTCAGATCTCCAAGCCAAGGTAAAACTTCAGGATAAACTTATTATCCCTTCACATCTCAGGAACTTTGGAAAGACACTATTCCCAGAACCCATGGCCTTCAGAATGACTCGGGCTGACTCTCTGGCTTGGGGTATGCAGCTCAGTGGTCAAGGTCTTGGGACCCATTCCTGGCACAAGGAGAACCAAGAAAATTGAGTCCCTCAGGGTGGGATCAAGCTAATCTTGGTTTCCAAGGCTCCCCAGGAGGTTCTGATGCCCAAGGAGGGCTGAACATTTTGCCTGGCTAACAATAACCGCCACCCTCTCACTCATCTTAACTGACTCTCAAAAAGGAAGTGTTATTATTCATTATTATTCTCAGTTTACAGGCAAGAAGCTGAATCCGGCAGCTATGGAGCATTCAGCAAAGCCCCAAAGCCCTGCCATCTAGTACGAAAGGTAGAGATTCCAGAAGTGGGACTTCATTGTCATAGGCAGCATAGATGCCACTGCCACCAGGTGAGCACAGGGCGGGAAAGAAGAGCTAGTCTGGCTAGACTCCTCAGGGATTCAGACATTCAGAGAAGGAAAGGGGTTGGGGGTCTGAGAGCCTGCTTGAAGTCCTCTAAGAGTTAGAGTATCACACCAGTGTTAGTCAGATGGATCTAGGAGTGATCTTCACTTACCAGCTATCTGACCTCAAGCCAAGGATCTCTACTAACCTGAGTCTCAGGGACCTCAACAAAAATTAAAGGGGAAGCACCTTGTTCACACTTACCACTTGGCAGGCTGAGGCAGGAAGATCATGTGTGTGAGGCTGGCCTGGGACACAGCAAACAGACAGACAGAACAGGGCAGTAGAACATAGTCTAGGACTGGATACACCATTGTCTTAGATAGAAGAGGTTTGAAGGCCAGCCTTGCTTGGTAGGAGGGTAAGTTAAGCACAGTGGCTGTGACTCACTCTTTCCTAGTCTCCAAAGTGGGGGAACAATGTACTTCCTGGCTGGTTTTAATTATACAGGTAATGTGTAGATCTCTCTCTCTCTCTCTCTCTCTCTCTCTCTCTCTCTCTCTCTCTCACACACACACACACACACACACACACACACACACAATGTGAGATACTGCTCTTTTCATACCTTGCTAAGAACAGATGTCAGAAAGACACCACAGGCTAGGGGATAGTCCTCTGGGGCGGGGGTCAGTGAAAAAATCTTTCCTCAGCTACTGCTTTAGTTCAAGCCGTGTGTTTGGAGTGTCTGAGTGTGTGACAAGAACACACACACACACACACACACACACACACACACACACGAATAACAGGATTGTTATTTCCATAGCCACACACTTGCAGCCGCTGTGGGCTCAAAACAGTCCTAGAAACAGATGCTGCCATAGGTCACCTTTGCGTTCTCCATATGTTACTTCTCACGGAGAACTAGCTTTTAGGCTTAATTCTGGGCCTAAGGGACACTCTCTCCTCCAGGGGGGACTTGCTCTACCCATTCTGCCCCAAGGGAGAAAAAGTTGCTCACCGCCAGCAGGGAGCCATTGCTGGGATCAAAGAGAAGCACTGAAGCCTGGTGGGAGGGAACAGTGGATGTGTTGCTGTGGCCCTCGTAGAAGGTGACTAACTTGGTGGTAAGTGCATCCTCAGCAGCACTGTAGGCTGGCATGACTCCCAGGAAGCTGAGAGAGAGAGAGAGAGAGAGAGAGAGAGAGAGAGAGAGAGAGAGAGAGAGAGGTTTCAACTCCTTCCAGTCAATGCTAAGTGATCTATAAAGTCTCATTCATCTGCCTTCCTCCATCACTGCTGGCACGCCACTCCCTCTGCCCTCATTCCTCTGCCCTTCTGCCCTTCTCTGGGGCAGGACTTCCAGCCTGGCTCTGGACCAGAAAGCCATCACCGCCCTGCCACTTCTCAGCTGTGTAAGCTTCAGTAAATCACTTTCCCTCTCTGAGTCGCAGTTTTCAGCTAGCAGAGTGACTACCTCATTACCTCCTCCCCTGCTAAGTAAGGACCGCGGGCGAGCTGAATTACAGCAGGTGGCACCTGTAAAGCGACCTCTTGGCACAGGGCCGGAGGGTAGTGCTCCTTAAGCAGCAGCTGTCATTAACAGAGATCAAGCAAGACCTCTCCTCCCTTCTCCCACCTCTTCCCTTGGTGTTCCTCCTCGTCTTTCTTTCGAAGTCCTTTCTCCCATCTCCTCCTGGTCCCTTCTTCACTCACCCCCGGTGCTTGGCCACCGGTACCACCGTGCGCACCGGCTGCATGACCCCTCCAGCGGGACCTCTGGAGAAGTTGGCCAGAGCGGTCTCCAAAGGCGGGATGAGGAGGCTGGAGCTGCGGAGGTGGTCCTGCACCTCGGCTGCGCTCAGAAACGCCGGCGCACGCCTCATCTCGCCACCTGCCTTCGAACCCGGGCCGGAGACTCACTCCACCTCCCGGATCTGAACCCTAAATGAGCGCACAGCCAGCGCAGCAGCGCAGGGCAGGCTTCCCGGGGCGGAGCAGCATCGCCCCGCCCCTTGGGCCCGGCCCCGCCCCCGCCGCCCACCCCAACTCCTAGGGTTCCCGGACACTTCTCCCCAGATTGGAATCAAGGCAGCAGGCTGCAGTGATAATTCTTGAATCTACTGTTCCCACTCCTGTAATTAGCCGTCGCCAAATCCTTGGGCACACGGTGTGTGTGGAGAGGACTTTGGGGTTCCACCGTTGTCCCTCCACACCAGCTCCACTGGGGCTGGTATTGTGAGAAAGACAGGAGAGATGACAGGGCGCTCTTAGTGCTTGCTCTGGTGAAAAGGGGCTTGGAGGGTTATGTCATACTTTTAACTCCTTCTGGAGTTTCTTCTATTCCCAATCTCTCTCCCACAGCCACACCTAGACATTAGCCCGTGTTTTAAGCACACAGTTGACTCAAGTTAAACAAAACAACCTTCACCTTGAAGTCTCAGGCAAGAGTAACTCAGTCACATAAAGAGCCAAATGGGTTGTTTGTTTGTTTAAGTTCATGTTGTATTTGAAGAACAGACAACACGCATAAACTGGAAGGAAATCAGCCACGACCATGACAGCTACCCCTCCACCGTCGATGGCGTCCTGATGCCTAGCCCTCAACCAGTGGTGGAGGAGGTGCTTTCGGGAATTCAAAGAAAAGGGACTATTCTACCCCAGGGTGCTAAGGTGTCAGGAAGGAGCAAAGAAGCCAATAACAGCAGCAGCAAGCGCTTCTCATTTGACTGCACCAAGAGCAGCTGAGGCCTGGAGGTGCTGTTGGTAGCCTTATTATTTTAGGACCTGGGATCTGTCCAAGGCCGTCCACAGAGTCCGCAGGAATTAGGCTTCAGTGGTGTGTGTGCGCGGGCGCGTGTGTGTGTGTGTGTAGACGTGTGTGTGTAGACGTGTGTGTACATGTGTGTGTACACGTGTGTGTATGTGTGTACATGTGTGTACACGAGTGTGCATGTGTGTGTACACGTGTATAGCCGTGTGTGTAGCCGTGTGTGTACACGTGTGTGTACGTGTGTGTACGTGTGTGTACGTGTGTAGACGTGTGTGTGTAGACATGTGTGTATGTGTGTAGGTGTGTGTACACGTGTGTGTGTGTGTGTGTGTGTGTGTGTGTGTGTGTGCAGGTTTCCAAGGAGGGCAAAACAGGGCATCCGATCTCCTGGAAGTGGAGGTTACAGGCCGCTGTAAGCAGTCACCATACATGGGTGCTATGAACGAAACAATGGGTCCTCTGGAAGAGCAGTAAGAACTCTGAACAACTGTCCTGCCTCCTGCTCCTCCTTTCGTTTTGAAATAGCATCTCGCCTAGGCCAGACTGGCTTCAAAATCCTTACCTAGCCAACGCTGGCCTTGAACTCCCCATGCTCCTGCCTCCACTTCCCAGGTGCTAGGACAGCAGGTGTGCACCACCAGAGCCAGCTTTAATTTTTATTATTATTAATAATAGAATACAACTATTGAGTGTAGTAATGACTTGAGAGAAAGGCTATTAATTAACTCACTAGTAATGTAGGGAAGCTGCTGTGTCTCTCCCCTGCCCTCTCCCGAGGCCTGGGGAAATTCTCTGCTGACCACCTGCAGATCTAGGAAAGAGTGGGTCGCTTGCCCTTCCCTAGACTGCTGCCAACACGCTAAAAGCGACAGCAGGGCAGAGTGGTCCCCAGGCTGCAGCAACATTGACTCAACAAAATTTACTGGACACACTCAGTAAATAAGAGTCAATACTCAAGAAAAAATTAAAATAAAATAGTAAAACTTAAAAAAATAAAAAATTAACCAAAGGAGAACAACACTAGACAAAATATCAAAAAAAAAAAAAAAGTAGAAATCAGAATAACGGAGTTTCTCTTTGCTTTGGACTCTAGGACAGCTCCTTAAACATTTGCTTTTGCTTCAAAAAGATTGAAAATATTTTATGTGGGCTTCTGAGTTCTGCAGTCGCCCCAACCATCTCGCTGGCTTTATTTACTACTCTCGGGTTGTGGAGGAGCAGCGCGCCAGCGGAACCCTGCGGAGTGGGGAAGGCTCCAGGGCGCATGCGCGGGCGACCCCCAGGCGCCTCCTTCCGCGCGCGTCCCCGTTCCCACTGCGCGCGCCTGTCGCTCCGGACCGGTCCGCGCCGCCAGGCGGTTGGCTAGAGCGTTGAGAGGAGGAGCGGTGCCCGGGCGACGCGCGTCCCCTCGTGGCCGTGGAGGCGCTTGTTGTGGGGTCTGAGAGGTGTGTGTCGTGGACCTGTTCTGCAGCTGCCCTTCGGCGCCCCTGGAGTCCAACGTGGCTCCCTCCACACACACCCATCGGGACGGGAACGAATTTCTTTGTGGATGTGTGTTGCCAGCCTAAAAGAGAGGAGTGACAGTCTAAAGAGTTAGGAGTCTGGGCTGTGTATCCTGTGCACAGGAGGCACATCCATCTCCAAGGAGGTGGAGATGGGCACTTCTAAAGAAGTCCGTTGTGCTGGGGTTTGAAACAGAGCCTGGGGCTGACAGGGGTTTGTTGCAGTTCACTAAGGAGACTGACGGGCAAGATGTCCCGGCTGACTTCCCTCCCAAGTGGCGACAGGAGCAACTGTGCGGAAGTAATCCACGTATTCCGGAGGCTGAGGCAGGAGAATAGCAAGTTTGAGGGCAAACAGGGCTACATAGCAAGATCCTGTCTCCAAAAGCAAACAGAAGAAAAGGGCCTTTAAACATTCTTGGGATAAAGTTTTATGATAGGCATGTGTGCAATGTGTGTAGCACGCTTTCCCCTTTTAACCTCCTGATTCTTACCAGTTTGGCTGGTTTGTTTGTGACTCCCCCCTCCCCTCCCCTCCTCTCCTCTCCCCTTCCCTCCCGTCGTATTACTATTACTATTATTATTATTATTATTATTATTATTATTATTATTATTATTCAGGGTCTTGTTGACCTTTAGACTTGCCTGGCTTTGTACTCACTATGTAGCCAAAGCTGTCCTCAACTTTAAAGTCCTCTTGCCTCAGCCTACCTAGTCTGTGATTAACATCATGGACCATCCCACATAGCATGACTCCATTTTGACATGGACAATTTTCACAGTTTAGGGGCTAGAGGGAAGGGTTTGGGACCCAGGATCAGCTTTAGCCTTAACCTGATTTGCGGCAAGTCACTTGACTGCTATAGCTCATCTATAATTAGAAATAATCCTTTATCAATCTCATGGTTCTATGTATTAAAATATTACAGTAGCACAACACAAGCTTAAGCATATTTTTGAGTGCCCTTCACCACACTCATAATGTCTTCACTAATTCCAGAACGTTTCATCACTCCCCCTCAAAAATCTTGCACTTACTAAGCAGTTGCTATCCATTGCCTCCTCCCTGCTGCCCCTGACAATTGCTGTTTTTTTTTTCTATCTGAATTAGTGGAGTCTGCACATTTTATATGAATGGAATCATATGTTTTGCTTAGCATACTGTTTTCAAGGTTCCCACCTGTTGTAACAGGTGCCATGCATCACTCCTTACCTTATGGGCAAATGAGACTCCATTGTGGAGAATCATTACAGTGTATGTATTTGTTATCAGTTAATGGTCTTTTGGGTTATGCTGACATCGTGAACATTTATATGTCTTATTTTACATTTATTTATTTAGTGTGTGTGCACATGTGTGGAGGCCAGAGGACAATTTGTGGGAGTAAGTTCTCTCCTTCCACAATGGGGGTCCCAGGGCTCAAACTCAGATCATCAACCTTGACAGTGAGCACCCTCACCTCACCTGCTAAGCCATCTCACTGGTCCTGTACATTTTTTTTTTTTTTTTTGGCGGAGGGAGGAGGGACAAGGTATAGGCATATGTAGTTGGAGAGCTTCTCTCCAGGTCCCACTAAGCCCCAGCAGTCCAGTAGCCCACTTATAAAATAAACATACAGACATGTATATTATTTAAACTGCTTGTCCATTAGCTCAGGCCTATCATTGTCTAGCTCTTACTCTTATATTTAGTCCATTTCTATTAGTCTATACTTTGCCACGTGGCTCGTGGCTTACCAGTACCTTACATCTTTCTTGTCATGGCGGCAGCCCTGCGTCCAGCCTTCACTTCTCAGAATTCTCTTCTCCTTGTCCTGCCTACCTCATCCTTCCTGCCTGGCTACTGGCCAATCAGCACTTTATTTATTTTAACCAATCAGAGCAACACATTTGACATACAGACCATCCCAGAGCAGGCTTACTTAGTTTTCTAGGAGTGAAATTGGAGAGTCATGTGGAAACTGGACATTTGGCTTTTTGAGAAGCAAACTACCCATCTGTTTTCCAATATGGGCTGCCCCATTCCCACCAGTGGGTAAAGGTTCCAATTTTCTACCTTCTTGGCACACATTATTTTCTATTTTGGTTTTGATATAGAATATATAATGTGTGGCATGTGAAGCAGGAACCCATTGAGCTTGTAGTTTTCATTTTCCTGTAGTAATAATGTGTGGATCTCTTAGTACATTGGCTACCTGTAGGGTTTCTTTGTAGAAATGTCTGTTTAGGGTTTATTGCCCATTATTTAGTTGGGTTGTATGTTGTGGTAAGGGTTACTCTGTATGTTCAGGATGTGTTTGGGCAGTGCCTCCTTCCACTCTTTGTTCCAGAGTGCATCGTTGTTAGTGATGATTCGAGACTTCTGTTGACTCCAAGTGTTTGCTTTTGCCTCCACATCATGTCACTGATCGTTTGTGTATGGCACGAGATTCACATCTAGTTTCACTCCTTTGCACTGGGATCATTAGTTAGGCACACTTGTTGAAACTTGGGTCGTTTTCCTGGTGGGTGAGCAAGCATGATGTCTGTCAACCATGGTGCATGGAGGTTTCCCTGCTCTGCCTGTGCTTTTCTCAGTTTTGTTCCGTTGTGATGATTTACATTCTGCAGATCTGTTGATATTATGAAGTGTGGGACTTCCAACTTGATTCCTTTCAAACACGGTTTGTCTATGCAGTATTCCTTAGAATTCCATATGAATTTTAGGACCAGCCTCTTCAAGGTAGTTGAGTTTTGAGCTGAAGATCAACTTGGGAGGTGTTTCTATCATACAGTGGGTCTTTTAGTCTTCGAATACAGGGCACTCTTTTGTTTCTTTAGGCCTTAGCTTTTTTTTCTTCTCTTCCCTTCTTTCCTTTTTTAAAGCCACATTTTAGATTTTCTGTGTACAAGTCCTATACTTCCTTAATTTATTTTTACTATTTTACTTTTGGATGCTCTTATAAATGGAATTGGGTTTTAAAGATTGTTCATTACTAAGTGTATAGAAACAAGGATTTTCATATGTTGATCTTGTTTCCTTCAACTTGGCTGAGCTTATTAGCTTGATCTAGCACTTTCATTTGTGGGTTCATTGGGGCTTTTCTGTATGGAATACTGAGTGTAACATCCCTGAAGAAGGGAAGATTTATTGTTTTCCTTTACAGTTTCAATGACTTTGGTTTCTTCCCCGTCTTCTCTGTGTCCTGTTCATCTTTCCCCTCTTTTTTTTTGTCTTCTTTCTCCCCCTATTCTTCTTGAACTTATTTCTTGTCTGCCCAGGCGCTGTAGTTAGCCTTCCATGCGAATGCTGAGTGGGAGGGGTGATGCAGACAGCCGAGGAGGTTATAGGTCAGTCTTTCTTTATTGATTATGATGTATCTGTCATGTTGAGGAACTACACTGCAGTTCCTCATTTGTAGATATGAGGGATAGAATAGCCAAAGGCATCTGAAGAGTCCAGAGCAGAGACAGAAAGAAGTAGACATGGCTAGCCGACTGGACCTGGGCACTAAGAAGCAGTAACAGAGAAGAGAGCTAAATAAAGGGAGAGCATGGAACAGAGGGAGCGTGGGGGGGGGGGGAGCAGGGAGAGGAAAGCAAAGAGAGTGTAGCCAAACTAGCAGGGTAGTAAGGGGAGGGACGACCAGGAGTTGGAGAAGTCTAGTGTAGGGGAGGCGGTAGGAAGAGCTTGGTTTTTGTGTTGCTGAGGGAGCCTGGAGGCCAGCATGCTCTTTGGTATGCTAATAGGCACCACAGTCAGCCACTAATTTGAATCAACTGGGTGATGGTGGTGCCTGCCTTTAATTCCAGCACTCAGGGAGGCAGAGGCAGACGGATCTCTGTGAGTTCAAGGCCAGCCTGGTCTACAGAGTGAGTTCCAGGACAGCCTACCTGGGCTACACAGAGAAACCCTGTCTTGAAATTAATAATAATAATAATAATAATGATAATAATTTGAATCATCTTATTTTGGTCTCAGTTTCTTTTCTGTTTTCTTACGTGTATGTTTGTGTGGTATGTGTGCATGTGTGACATGTATTTCTGTAGGTGTGTTCACATGTATGTGAGTACAAGTTTATATTTGCATGTGTGTTAAGGACTGAAGTTGATGAGGCTCTCCCTCAATTGCTTGTTCACCTTATTCTTTGAGACAGGGTCTCCCAATCAAACTCAGAGCTCACAGATATGGTCAGTCTCACTAGCCATGTGGCTCTAGGAATCCTCACCCTTCCCAGGCAGTTTTCATTCTGATGGCTCATATCTCCTGATATCATTTATTTTTTTCTCCAAAGGGCTTCCTTTACTAATTCTTTCAGATCAAACCTACTAGCTGTGAAATTCTTTATTTTAGACCTTAATTTCTGAAGGATGTTGTTTAAGAATATTCATTTCATGACTAATAGTTTCAACCTCCAGCAGTTAGAAATGTGGTGGCACACCCCTGTAGCACCAGTACTTGGGGGAATCAGAGGCAGGAGGATCACATGATCTCGGCTAGCCTGGGCTGCATAGCAAGACCCCATCTCAAACAAGCAATAAACAAATGCATGTATGTTTGTTATGTCCTCTGGCCTCCCTGCTTTCTGCTTTTCTACTTTCTGAATGCTTGTTTCCTTAAAGATACTTCATTTTCTTCCATTTTCTATCATTCCCCCTTCCCTTCTCCAACCCTTCCCATGTCCTTGCTCCACTCTCTCTTAAATCTTTGGCCTTTATTTAATTATATATATATATAAAATATTAAATATATTTACATATCTTTATATATGTATATTATATATATATATATATATATATATATATATATATATATATATGAACATAACTTAGTTTGTATAATAATGTTACTTGCATGTATATGATTCAGGGCTGACCATTCGGTATTGAATAACCAACTTAAGGGCTCTTCCCTGGAGAAGACTCTCTCCTGCTCTCCACATTCTTTTCGTTGCCTGTAGTCTAGAGCTGAGACCTTGCGAGCTTCCTTGACTAGGGTCGAGGCACATGAGATATCCCTCTTTGTGTCGACATGTCTAGTCGTGTCCTCCTTGTTTGGGTCTCATGTCCTATCTGCTTGATTATGTGTCTGTATGCACGTATCTTTGCATTTATCTTTATTTAGTTTTCCTCAGATTCTTGTATTTATATCTTCTTTCGCATTTGGCACTTTGTGATTGGGTTATTTCATTTAGTATAAAATATTCTTCAAGGTTAATCCATTGACAATTATCTGAAGTTCCTTCCTGAGCAACCATTCTTTGCCAGCCTCAGGGGGAGGCACAATCACATTGATTGCCCTGAATTATACCTGCCAGGGCATGGAGGAGATGGCGAGCTATCATTTAAAGCGTCAGAGTTTGATTCTTGAAGATGAAAATGTTATGAATGGTGGTGTTGGCTGTGCGACAATATGATTGATACCCTTAAACCAAGCACTAAAAACCACTCATACTGGTGAATTTTATGCAATATATGTTTTATCACAATTAAACAAATGTGATGAATAGTCCTCAGTGTCCCATAGTAGCAGTTAACCCCAAGGGCAGGGGGAAGTCCTTGTAAGGTAAGTACTACCATTTCCTGACTTACAGATGATAAGGAGCCTTGGGTTAATTATTTTGCTCAGAATTACATGCATGCAGCATGTTGAAGAGTTGCTGTCTGAACTCAGATCCTAGGTTCATAGTTACTATGCCATGCTCTCCATGGCTATGAGGAAAGGGGCATGTTGTGAACTGACCAGATGTTTGGTACAGAACATTGTATATGAAGGCATTAAACAAGCAGTTGTTTAACACTGTAGTTTGTGAGACATGCAGAAGCTTCACAAATAGTGATATTTTACATTTATATTTTATATCTCCACTGTGAAAATGGATCTGCAGCTTGCTCACACTTATATTGCTATTCTCCAGTGTTTTAATGAATTGATATAAAGGTATGGAAGAGCAGACATGTACCCATTTCAAGGTTTGTTTTGTTTGTTTCTTGTAGTTGTCTTTCCATTGTTCAGTGGACGTGTGGAACAATGAAGCAATAATCCTTTTCCTTGATGACTTTCGTATCTTGGCAGGTGACTTTGTGTTACATCTTTGTTTCGTAAGCATTGAGCTCTCACACTTTCTCATAAAATGGTTTCATTGCGCATGAAGCAATTCTCGCTCCTCCTGTGGAAAAATTTACTTTTGAAGGTAAGTGGAGGTATCTGTGGGAGCTAGTTGGAAAGTCTATAAAGCCAGAGGGGGAAATAACATCTCCTCTACAACATTTGATTATAGTTTACTTTCTTGCCCTTGTTCCAAGGCTGGAGCTAGCACTGCTTAGTCTGGAGAACACCCTGAGAATCAATAGAATCAGCAGAGTCAAATGAACTACAGAAAAGAGTGAGGAGGATAGTCGGGGAGCCATTCCCATTGTAGAATGAAGCAGAATCATGTGGGTCTGTGCTGTGTGTGCATACCCACACACAGGAGCACACACATGCATGTACTCACGTATTCACTAACACAGCCCTCCTGTTTTATTTTTTGCAGAGGCGGAACGTGGTTGGCTTAGTGGTGGAGATCCTCTTGATACTTCTATTCTTTGCATGGACTTTGACTATGCGCAAAATTTCGAAGAAGACATTTGTTCATGCTATGATTTTTAATCCTCTTCCCCTGACAGTACCCGAGTTTGTTAATAAAAAGTTTGAATATGAACTGGCTTATGTGCCTTCTGGGAGTGACGCGGCAAGAAATATGACTGAGATGGTGAAAAAGGATTTAAATTTCGACTTTAAAGGTTAGAAATTAAAATACTTGAAGTGCTTCTCCAGAGACGTTTTAGTGTGAGTCACTGACCTTCACAAGCCATGCATTAGGCTCCTCTAAATTGTTTGTCCAAACGCCTTCATGGCATAATCATTATTGAAGTATAATATTTAAAATCAGATGACCAGATTAATTTCTAGTTCTAGAAATACAACTATTTGTTTATAATTATGCTCTGGAAAACCTTTTGTGTGTGCATGTGCATGCATGTGCATGCATGTGTTGGTGTGTCAGGGGTGGATGTTAGAGGACATTTTGTAGGCCCCGGTTCTCCTTTCACTGAAGCGGTCGGTCCTCAGGTTTGGCATCAGGTGCCTTTCCCCATGAGGCCTTGCACCAGTCCTGTGACTATGCATTCTGACCCAAAAGCACAGGATTTGTGTCAAGTATCAGGGCAAAGAGGATCCTTATTTGGTGCACAGATTTTATTAACATCACTAATTTTCTAAAAATCTTATTGAAGAATGATATATGAATGTATCTGAAAAGAAAAATCATTCAGAGTCATAGCAGAAGAGACACCTCTTTACCAAACATATTTCTGCATATTAACTTGTTCTTCCCTGACACCGCTGGGAGCATGGCATTTGTGCCTCCATTCCCGTCACGTGGCTCATGTCACTGTAGGTTTATTTGGGTTTATACTTTTAAAGCTATGATATGTATGGAGCGGTGGTGGTAAGGCAGTGGACTAGAACTCGTCTATTTATATTAAATACAGCAATGATTTTGCAACCCTGTGGATAAAAATGCCATCCAGTTAAGGGCTTGTGAGTCCAAGACCTGGGAGAGCCACCTTGAAGGGACAGTGCCCAGGTAGCAGACTTAGCTAATGTGTTTCTACCTTCAGAGCTAGAAATTCCCCATATCCTCATGGACTCGGTCGTGTCCTCCTTTGGTAGTCTTGCTTTAAAAACTGTCCACTGGGGATTTGGGGTGAAGTGTACCCACTGTGCCTCCAGTGATGGACCGCCTGACCTCAACTCTGGCCACAGACCAACAATGTCCCTGAGACTCAGTTCTAGGCCCTCTCAGCAGTGGTTAGAGACCACCTTTGTGGGCAGGGTGAGGACCCAGCTCAGAGACCTAGATAGACAGAGGGATTCCTGTGTGAGGCACCCCCAGCCCCACCATGGCTGAGGAGTGGTTTGACTGTAGACTGGAAAGGGACTGTGATGGAACTCTGGCCCATCATAGCTGTCGACTGAGAGCAGCCTCATGTATAGAACCAGGAAGGTATTTGTCTGAGTCCCTGGGGCACACTTGCCCCACAGTTACACCAGACCCTGAAACTGATGTAAGGTTCAGATAGTTTGCCTCTGCAGTAGCCTGAAGTCAGCCCTGCTGGTGCACAGGGCACACAAGGAAAAAGGTGCCAATGGGATCTGCTAACCTCAGGCTTTGCTATGGAATCTGAAGCAGCCCTGCAACTTGGCTTCAGGGATCCCCATCTGTGGACCAGGGAAGTATAGAGCCTTCCCAGAGAACTGGATGAATGAAGCCTGGATCTATCTGAATGCCTAGTAACAGTCACATTTCCAGCACAGGGTTTTGAGCTTGCTTCTTTATGGAAATTGATGTACCAATTCTTAAAATTATAAAAAATGTGATTCACTGTAAGCCAAAATAATATCAAGAAATATTGAAATTTTGAACACACACACACACATATACTTTTGGTACAAAAGTACCTGTATATATCAGTGTTATAGAATTGAGATTCTAGAAATAAAGATACTGGCATAGTAAATTGATGTTTTGATATTATTTCAAAACTAAACCATGGAGAAAGAATAGCCTTGAGCTATTTAGAAACAGAATGTTTCTCATACAACAGAATGTACTTGAATCTTATGTAAAAATAGTTCAAATTGGGCCAAAAATCTAAATATGAGAGCCAAAACTATAAAGCTTTTAGAAGAAAAATAAAAGGATTGTCTTCATGACCTTGGATTTGGAAAAGGTTTTTTATGACCACCAAACAAACAAACAAACAAAAGAGGAAAAACCATGAAATGCAATAAAAAATACTTTGTTTTCAACAAAATTGAAAATATTTTCCAAAGGAAGCTATCAAGAAAATGAAAGACAGGCTAAAGGTCAAGAGAAAATATTTGCAGATGACATATATGCTAGGCCTGTAACAGAATTTTAAAACATTCTTAATAACTTAATCATAAGAAGACAAGTGTGCAATTTCTGGAACAACAGAAGGTGTGAGTGGATACTTTGCTGAAGACTGAAGAGGATATCTAGATGACAAGGGAGCCCATGAGAGGGTGTTCAGGGCAATGTAACGGAAGACACAACGAGACGCCATTCATAACCGGAACAAAAGGATAACAGTGAGTTGATTAGTGTGTGGAGCAACTCCAATGGGAAGGTGAATGTGGCTCTACTTTGAAAATCAGTAGCAGTTTCTCAATAAACACAGTTACC